>NC_016088.4:28449400-28471993 GCF_000004515.6 Glycine max
ACACACTCATACACTCACAAAGACACACACTCTTGTGGGGGGGAGAGAAAGACAAAAACACACACACATATATATATATATATATATATATATATATATATATATATATATATATATATATATATATATATATATATATATATATATATATATATATATATATATATATATATATATAATTTAATGTAATTTTAAATTTTTTTATTAGGTGTTTTGTGTAACATTATGTTGTTTTCTGTAATATATGATTAAGTGTTTTAATTAGATTATAAGAGTAATTAAATTTAAAGTTAAATGCATGTAATTAATTATGAGATGACACTTTGTGATGTTTGTATGTATGACGATTATCTATGTGAAAACCTTGTTTTGCTTGTAAATAGTAAGTTTTAGAGTAGTTAGGCCGAAATGAGTGGACCTTGAGTGATAGGGATGAAGTGGGGGAGTCTAGGAAGTACTGGAGTGCTAATATAAAGAAAAGAGAGAGTATAAACTCAATACTATTGATTCAAAGCTAAACCACAACATTCAAAACATTGTCATTTCACTCTTTTCTTCCCCTTGGAGAGCTTGAGACCTTGAATTTCTTTGCTCAAGGTACCTTGTAGCAATGCTTTAGTCAAGCTTAAGGGTTTGATTCAGTGGTAAGGAACCCTCTTTTTTCCCCTTCTATAAAGACTGATATCATAATAAGAGGGATTGAATTGTGATTTTTACAAATTTTTAAAATTTTTTTTAAACACAACAATGTTACGTCTAAAGATGAATATGTAAGAAAACATATATCAAATTTTTGCAAAGCAATTTAGACGATGACTACAGATCTTGTAAGACAAACAAAGATTTTCAAAGACAAAAATCAAATTTGAACCCTAAGTCAATTTAAAGCACAAAAGAGAAAATAAACAAGATAAGACACATGAAATTATATTGGTTCATCTAAACTACTGAGACTATGTTCAATTCTTGACAAACCACTAAGTACTACTAACTTCAACTACTTATAAGTATTTATCAGTCTCACTATTAGGTCCTTAACTCAAGCTCTATACCAAACTTGTTACAATCAATATTTTTTGTCCTACTAAGTCACTGCTAGCTCTAACATGAATCAAATAATTTGTTTGTTTGATTGTACAATGACTAATACTCAATTGTCTTATAGACAATAGACAATCTTAGCCCATAGTCTTTTCTCTCAAAATAATCAAAGTGTTTTGAGAGAAATTCTAAATTTTATAAAAATTTACACAAAGAGCTTTTTATATAAAAAATTTGAATAAGAGCCTTTAAGTTGGTTCTTCATGTCTCCAAAATTTTTAGTATTTAGAGAATTCCTCCCATCAAGTATCAATTATATGTATACAAATACATTTCTTCTATTAAATTTGCATCTAAAGAATTTGACTATTGGGAACATTTAATGCTAATTACAGATTTTCCAGAGGTGCACATGTCTCATCAATCATTGCTTGCCGCCACTTAATGCTTCACCTGGGGAGGGAGGGAAGGAAGCGGATGTGCAGTGTTAATATCGTTTGATGGCATTTGAGAACCACTGGCAAAAATATTTTTGTCGCCAGGGACCATGGGTCCACCGGGAAACACAGTTTTTGAGAAGCCTTTTTCAGGCTATACCATATCAAAATAGAAAAATAACATAGACACATTGGACCGAAACCGTATGTCTAAATGATAACACGACGCTGGTTTATATAAATTGATTATATTGATTACACGTAATTAGAGAATATTCAATTCCCCTAAATCAGATATCGAATCCTATCAATTATTATACATTAAATGAATAATATTTATTCATGATTCTCAACATTATATAATTCAAATTTATGAAAAACAAAAATGGATAAATTGTTGAGAGAACAATTCAAAATCCTAATTTTAAATTAATGTAGGATGCATGATGTCATTTAAATTTAAGGTTAAATTAGTTATTTAATTTCTATAATTTTACAATTCTTATCTTTTTGGTTCCAATAGTTTGAAAGTGATTTTTTTAGTTCTATAATTTACATTTTAATTCTTTTTTAGTCTGGTTTTTGTAGTCTTTGTATTTTAATTCTCTTTTAGTCCCTATAGTTTGAAAGTAGTTTTTTTAGTTCATATAGTTTATATTTTAATTCCATTTTAGTCCTTATCATCAAAATATGAGTAATATTATCAATTACAATTAACTACAAAAATATTAGCAAGTAATTCGTAACTAATTTATCGTAAGATAATTTATAATAAAAAAATAATTGATAATTTATAATTAATTTGTAACTAATTATTTTTATATTTTTTTGTAGTAAGGACTAAAAGGTAATTAAAATACAAATTATAGAGACTAAAAATATCACTTTCAAACTATAGGAACTAAAAGAGAATTAAAATACAAACTATAAGGACTAAAAAGAACACTATTAAACTACAGGAACTAAAAAAGAATTAAAATATAAATTATATGAACTAAAAAAACCACTTTCAAACTATAGGGACTAAAGACTTTCTTTAGATTTAAACATTTTATTTTTATTTTAGGAAATTGTTTTCCCTTTCAATATTAAGATGTGAAGTATATAAGTACAAGTTTTTAAGAAAGATCACCCAACCGAGAGAGATCTAGAAAACTTGTAATTAGAGGTTTATTAAGTTTATCCGTAAAACTTTTAATGTGAGGGTTTTCTCAATTTTGTTAGAAAAAAAATCTTATAATGGATATTTATTGAATAAGCACTTCATGGAATCCAACCCATGCTAGGGAACACTAGTGCGAAAATGAGATTTTAGAACAGTTGTAAAAGAACTGTTCCAAACAAAAGAAAGTGGGATTTTTGAAAATAAAAACATTGAATTTACGACAGTTGTCAGTGTTTGGAGGTATGTGTTGGGTTGAGTTTGGTTTCTGTGAGGATTTGAAGCCACATTACTGAAACTCCACAAATTGTTTACACCAGCTTGCCTATTTGTAGTACGACACTATTAAATTTAATTGTTGTACAGTGAACTGTATTTTTTAATTTGCACTAACAGTGCTAGAATGTGAAACTGTGTTGTTGGTTGAAGGTGCGTTGATATACAATAGAAGAAATATGAATTATTAGTTGTGGAATACACACAGGATTAACTTTTCCATCAATGATTTGCAAAAAATAGAAGCAAAAGTTATGGATTCCAAGCATTAATTCATTTGTTGGGCTCTGTAATGCATGTAACATGTATTATGTATCACTTTTATATTACAAGCATTCATGCACTGTTCTTTCCCCTGTTTGGGTTTGCTAAGAGGGAATTAGGAGGAACCTAATTACTTTATTGACTAGGATATGCACCAGCTTTGCAGTTTTGCTTTCAGCTTAATATAAATAAAGACTAAAGACCAAGACCTCTCGTGATAATGAATGAGTTTTTTTGGGGGTTCATACATGATTGGCTTTATTGTATTGCATCTCTAACAGAATTTTTTATTACTTGATGATGGTAATATAATTGAAGTGTCTGCTATACAGTTTTTGTGCATCTGATCTAAAGTATTCTTTTTGGTGGGGTTAAGATTCTGATACAGTTAAATCAAGTCTAATTTTAGTAAAGGTGATTAAAATATGTTGTTAGCTACCCTTTTCAAGTTTCAATCTTTAAAGAGTATGTGCTTGTAGAGAACCGAGGACTACCTCATACTTGTCTCTTGGTTGTGTTTATTGCATTATTTTTAAATTTCAAGGAAACATATTATGTTTTTGTGAATTTGTTTGGTATTATTGTTATCTGTTCATAGGGAGACAAATAAATAAAATGTATTATATAAAAAAATTAAACATTTTAGATCAATTTTAGCAAATAATTGTTTTAAAAAGTCATTTTTTATAATGATTAAAAAAATAATTATTCTAAAAAGAGAATTTTAAGAATGGTTAAGTCCAACAATTATTCTAAAAAGTCACTTTTAAGAATGGTTATGTCTAATTGTTATGAAAAGTCATTTTTTAGAACGGTTATGTCAATAGTCATTCTAAAATGACAATGTTTTTAAAACAATCATAATATGAACTTTTCCAAAAAGGACTTTTTAGAATATTTTATATTATGACCGTTTCAAAACCTAAATCCTAAAATGTGACTTTTTAGACCGTTTCAAAAATGATTCTAAAATGTTATCACTTTTTATTATATGACTTTCTACGACGTTTGTACAACCATTCTTAAAAGTTTCTTTTGTAGTACTGGAAGTAACACTTTAATAATAACAACTATTGTGTCAACAACAGTGTTATTTATAAAGTGATTCCCAATATAATTACTCAAGAGGACAACCTTTTATTGACTAAGAACACTGATCTTGAAGAGACTAACGCTCTTGTTTTTTCTCTTAATAACGAGAAGAGTGCACCCGATCCTCATGGCTTCAATGGTTTCTTCTATCAACATTTTTGGGACATTATTGAAGAAGATGTGCAAAGAGTTATTCTTTAATTTTCTCAAACAGGATGGCTGCTTCCTAGCTTGAACTCCAATCTTGCTATTCTCATTCCAAAAGAAGAAGGTGCTGATAGAGTTGAGAAATTTATACCTCTTGCTTGCCCTTGCGAATTTTCACTTCAAGGTGATTAAAAAATTCTTGCAGACTGATTAATTAGCCACTGTTGTTCCTAAAAATTTTATCCTAAAATCAAAGAGGCTTTATCAAGGGAAGGCAAATCTCAAATTGTATTTGTGTGGCTTCAGAGGCCATCAATTTGCTCCATAAAAAGTCTTTTGCTAGAAACATTGCTCTCAAATTCAATATTAAAAAGGCTTTTGACACCCTCGTCTGAAATTTCCTCTTGAATGTCCTTAGATTGTTTGGATTCCATAATTCTTTTTGTGATTAGATACGTGCCATTCTTCTTTCTACTAATCTCTATATCCATCAATGGTAACGATGTTGATTTTTTCTCTTCCAAGAAGAGGGTTAGACAAGCTAACCCCCTCTCCAGTGTGAACCTCGTGCTTTTTTCTTTTCCAAAGGTTGGTGTAAAAGAAGCCAAGGCAACCAAAATGACCCTACAACTAGCGAAAAAAATCCATCAAATTCCCCTATGGCATCATAAAGGATTGTTGGATCAAGTGGCCTCGGAATAATTAAGAAGGGGGTTGAATTAATTATGAAAGTGTCTTGACTAATTAAAAAATTTATCCTTTTTAATGTTACTAGATTCAATTAGGTTTTACTACTAAGTTATGAGAAAGTAAAGAACAAAAATAATAACTTACACAAAAGTAAAGCGGAAATAAAAAGTGCACAGCGGAAAAGTAAAGAGTGTAGGGAAGAAGAAAGCAAACACAAGATTTATACTGGTTCGGCCACAACCCGTGCCTATGTCCAGTCCCCAAGTAACCACCGGTTCTTGAGATTTTCAATAACCTTGTAAAATCCTTTACAAGCAAAGATCCACAAGGGATGTACCCTCCCTTGTTCTCTTTCAACAACCAAGTGGATATACGCTCCACTTGAACTGATCCACAAGAGATGTACCATCTCTTGTTCTCAGTATTACAACCCAAGTAGATGTACGCTTTACTTGTACCACAGAGGATGTATGCTCCAATGTGTTAAGACAAAGAATTCTTAGGCGGTTAGTCCCTTGAATCTTTGTAAGGGGAAACAAAAGATATCTCAGGCGGTTAGTCCTTTGAAATCTTTTGTTCAAAGGGAAGAGGAAGAATCAAAAGAATTCTCAGGCGGTTAGTCCTTTGAATCTTTTGGCAAGAGGGAGAAGGAAGAATCAAAAGAATTCTCAGGCAGTTAGTCCTTTGAATCTTTTGGCAAGAGAAAGAAGGAAGAAAAGATAGCACACTTTAGTTTTCTGCAGAATTTTCACTTGCAGAAAAACAAAGTTTTGAAACTGAAGTTTAGAAAGCTTTTTGGCAAGAGTTTTTGCAAAGAAAAAACAATGGGCAATGGTTAGAAAAGACTTGAAAGAGATATGTGTTTTTTTGGATTCTTCTTTTTTAAAATGTGTGCCAAGGTCTTGCTTTTATAGACTCTTCATGTCTGGTCAAAAAAACCAATGGAAGAGTTATGACTTTTGAGAAAATCATGTTAAGAGTTATAACTCTTAACTTTTTCTTCAAAACTATTCACTGGTAATCGATTACCACAATGGTGTAATTGATTACACAATGTATTTTATGAAAAGTTGTGACTCTTCACAATTAGATTTGAATTCCAACGTTCAGATTCACTTGTAATCGATTACTAATATAGTGTAATCGATTACACTATTTGAAAATCATTTTGGAACGTTACAAATCATTTGAAAATATTTTGAAAACCAATCTGGTCACTGGTAATCGATTACTGCCAACTGGTAATCGATTACCAGAGAGTAATCACTCTGGTAACTTTAGAAAATTTGAGAAAATTCTTTTGTAAAACAAAACTGTGCTATTTGGTTTTTGAAAAATTCTTTTAATACTTATCCTATATGAAGTCTTGACTTGTTGCTTCTTGATTTCTTCTCTTGAATATTGAATCTTGGATTGGATTCTTGATGCTTGATCTTGAAGTCTTGAAACAATCTTGAATCAATCACTTGGGCTTTTGACATCATCAAAATTGCTTGGTTCATCATCATGAAGCTTGCTTCTACAAGGATGTCTTAATTTAAGAATGGATAAATTTACATTTCATATTGACTTATTGTTTTAGATAGTAGGGTGATTACGAGACTTTATTTACCTTTAGGGACCATTCCCAGAAACTATAAGGATATTAGTAGATGCACAACAAAGAAAACTTAAGCTGATAGTTGAAGATGAAGAAATCACATTCAGTACATAAATGGTAAGGATGTTGATTTTTTCTCTTCCAAGAAAGGGGGTTTAGACAAGGTGAAACCCTCTCCAGTGTGAACCTCATGCTTTTTTCTTTTCCAAAGGTTGGTGTAAAAGAAGAGATGGCAACCAAAATGACCCTACAACTAGCGAACAAATCCATCAAATTCCCCTATGGCATCATAAAGGATGTCTTATTGTAAGAATGGATAAATTTACATTTCATACTAACTTATTGTTTTTTATCGTAGGGTGATTACGAAACTTTATTTACCTTTAGGGACCATTCCCAGTAACTATAAGGATATTTATAGATGTGCAACAAAGAAAACTTAAGCTGGCAGTCGAAGATGAAGAAATCACATTCAGTGCAGATATGCACACGTCTCAAATAGAGAATAAATAGGAGTGTTTAGAGTTGATGAATTGGGCTAAGATTTTCAATATTAAAGCACAACTCTTAATTCTACAAAAAAATTGTGAGAGCATAAAGCATTTGAAAATCATCATTGAATCAGTATCGGTTTAGTTAATAACTGATGCTCTGATAATTCTACATGGCTTACTGAAAACAGTCGTTGAAGGGCAAATAAAAACTTTTCCCCCCTCTTTCACTTTCACTTGTCTTTGTGCAAAGCTTTCTGCCAATCACACAAACCTTTCTCCCTCACCACTCACTTGCATTTCTCTTTGTTGAGCCAAACCTACTAACTCTTTCTCTCTCTGCACTATCTCCTTCACAAGGTTCCTCTTCCTTAACCCATCAATCTCGAAAACCTAAACTCGGCCTTTCCTGTTGAATTGTTAGAGAGAGAGAGAGACACACACACACATACAACAAATTCACTATGGATGACACTGTTAACCTTTGCACCTTGACCACCGCACCGACAATTTTCGTAGTCGATAAGTCTCCCTTTCTATTGAAGCTTCGATTCTATGCCTTTGCTTTTGCTTCCCATCAGAATGGTTTGTGCCATCTTCTTCTCTTGCTAAAAGCTCTGCATCGGAAGAAAGGTCTCTCTCTCTCTCTCTTCCTCTTTACGGATGTATCTTGCTCCCAATTTTTTGCAATCCCGTTATTTCAGTCTCCAACCCTGAAACTGAACGTTGACCGTCACGTGTCACGAATTTAATAGAGGTTGACGTTAATTAGGTGCATGAAATTAATGTCCAATAAACATGCGACACATGGTGGTCAGCATTGGCAAGTAACAGTCAACGTCCAATTTCGGGATTGAGGACTGAAATAACGAGATTTCAAAAAACAGTGGGACTAAATTCATGAATTAAATTATACGGGGACCAAAATTGAATTCTGAGACAAATAGATGGACCAAATTTGTAATTTTGCCAAAATAATAAGAAATCCATTATCCTTTCTCTCACTTTATTATGTGGAGGTCTCCTTAGTCTTCGAATTCTAAGGATATGCTTTTGTGAACCTAATAGACATCCTATGGTTTTAAACCTCCATGAAACACTTACCTCCATTCACCTAATAATTTCATATACACACATACAGCCACCCAAACACTACTAAAAAAAAGGCTTTTTACGACATCTAATTTACGACGATTCTACAAGGAACCGCTTTAGAAAGTAGTGCGGTGGTATTTTTGTAATTATTATAGAATAAATTATATTTTACGACGCATATTCTAAGGCAGTTATTAAAAACCGCCTTATAATGTTATGTGTTATAAAATTTACGCCGATTTTTATTAAAAAACCGTTGTAATTGTAAAATAAAAAAAGCAAAATCGCGCATTGCTGCTTACCTAGCGCCGCACTCCAGTCTCCCCTCCAAACCCTCTCCGCCACACACAAAACCTAAAGCGCAGATTACTCCCTTAGTAAAAGAGAAGCGTGGATGGTTAATTTGGGCAGTGGGTGCTTCAAAAAGGACGATACAACATTGCAGAGGAGGCTCGTAAATGTCGCTATCCAGGATCTGAAAACGCCATAAGATCTGGAACGCGTGCTCCTCCTTCAGACTCACCTGGAACGCAAACTGCACGTTCACAGACTGCGCCAGTTCGGCAAGTCTCAGCCCGATCTCGCGGAGATTGTTGCAGTTTTCCACCGAGGGAGGCCCACGTCGGTGAGCCTCAGCAGGGGTGGTTCGCCGGGATGGAGTGCCAGTGCCTGTATTAGCGCTGGCCACTAGAGCCCTTGCACGAGGTTGAAGTTGATGACGTGGACATAATCGTGGCCGTTGAAGGCCTCCAAGATCACTTGGTTCGCGGTGAAGTGCGCGAACTTCAATTAAGGACACGCCTCCAAGCTCAGTTTTTGTGTGATGCTAATTCTCTTACTAATGTGCTTGGGCAGCCTAAATATATCTTGTATTCTGCGAAGAAGAAGCTGAGAGAGGTTGAAGATGGTATGAGCATATTTTGGTTCTTTACATGTCCTCATTGTTAGTTTTCTTTGGGAGAATATGTGGATCAAAAAAACCTTTTTATTTTGATTGGCAGGGAGGAGATGATTTTGATTGGAATACTGATGATGAGCTTGAAATTGAGAACTATAACTCTTCATCTTCATGTTTAACCCTTCCTAATGGGGATGCTGGAGAGGTAAGCTTTTAGACACTTTATTCTTTTTCTTTGTGTTGAGTGGTTGAATATTAAGAATTCAGAGGATATATAACAAGAGAGTTTAAGATAATGCAAATACTTTGTCTTTGACAAGAAAGTTTAAGAATTCAGAGGATATATAACAAGAAAGTCAAGTTCATATTTAAACACCAAACTCACTCAGTATTTTGCGGAGATAGGAAAAGATAAAAATAGGCTTAATATATTTTTTCCTAATCACAAACTTTATTGGTGAGTTGAGAATGCTCTACCCGATTTGCCTTCCTTTTCCTCTGCTATTCAAATTAAGGTCAATCTTCTCTTTTTCATATTGGTGCTAATAGATCATTAAATTCATGATCATGACTGATAGTTTTTTCCTCTTATACAGTTAAAAATTTGACATACTAAAACCTTTGTTTATACCTATCTAGTTTCTGTTTTAAACTTATTCATTTTCCTCTGGAAATCCTTATTTCATTCTTTTGTATTACAAAATCAATGTTGTTTAGGGTGGTGACGATGATGATATATAAATAGTCAATTAAACTTAACCTATCTATAATTAGTTTATTATGTTTAATAAGCTGTGTAATGTAATACATTTATATTTAACCTTTCTTCTCACCTTTAAGTTTAGGTTGTTTGGTTATCACAGTTAAAAAGATGAAAAAACAATGACAGCTTCAGAAGAATGGCAGAAAAGGAATCTAGTTGATGACATTAATAACTTTTTCTCTATGAAAACTAATTTAAGCAGCCACACTATTGATGCTCTATCACATGAAAAAGCAAGTGAGCTTGTTCTTAAAAAGGTACAGGATCGGTTTTAGAAATGTGAAGCATATTATTTTAGTTTCACTACTGTTTCACTGTCTATGCTGTGTTTATGACTTCATATATGTAATCACCTTCTTTATAATCTTTCATGTACAGCCAAATAAGACAAGTTCTACTCTTGAAGGTGAGAAAAATCATATGTTTGATTGATGTACCTTCCTTCAGATAACATCTACTATTAAATTTTTGGTTTCCTAAACGTCCATAACTTTGTTCAGTCAACATTCAATGCATTAACTATGGAAAAAGTTAGAGGTATGAATCCTTCAATTCTCTTACTTTGCTTCAAACTCACAGTACTGAAATACTATTATTATCAGCTTTACTGTGCCTGAAATGAATATGCCTCTTTCTCATAACAAAAAAAAAAAAAAAAGATAGACAGGATTCATCATGCCTTTTCAGAAACTGCTTTTCCTTCACCACCCTTCAAAAGGGTGCTACTTAATAAGGATGAACCTCTCATAGATTCATGTAAGCTCCAGAAAATTTGAACTGTTATTTTGGGGTGTCTATAAATGAATGAGAACAGGATTGATTCATGTGTAGGACGGATTCAACAAAGCTATGGTCTAAATGGTGATTGGAACAGAGAAGGATCGAGTCTATGGATAATATTGACTTTGCTTTGTCAAAATCCTATTTGAATAGTCAAATCAGAGTGGTTCCCTTTGCCAATGATTTTTTTGGAACTATGGTTGGGAATATGGTTGGGTGTATATCTTATAATTGTTTTCTTGGACTGGAGTAGGATTTAATTGTCTGGATACGAATGTCTGTTATGCCATAGCCTAAGCCATAGGTTTGTTAATCAATTTGATAACTTGATCCTTTTTTTTTTTTTTTCATTTTCATCATATCATTTGTTAAATCTATTCCTACGTTTAGAGCCTATAGGAAATATTTCTCACGAATCTAAAATTTTCTTAGCGGTAAATACAAAATAGAATAATAATACATTGAATCATTGATAATTCTATACATCTCATCAATACTTTTCATTAACTACTGGTTCAAACGCTATGTGAGTAAATTAAAAAAGTGAATTGTGTATTTAGTTCATGACAAAATCATTAGTGATCTAAATTGGTGCCTAAAAATGTTTACTCAAATGATTGGAAAGACTAAAGTGTTCAATATTTGTAATCTTTAGAAACAGTTATTTTGTATTTCCTAAAAAAAAGAAACTATTATTTTGTAAGTTTTTTCTTTCTTCAAAAACTAAATTGTTTTGATTGATTTTTTGTTTGTTTAGAAATTGAATTCGGTTTCGCCATCATCAATACATTTAGTCTATTCATATGCTATACTGGAATATAGGTTTTATAAATTATTTTTGAATTGAAAAATATAATTAAAAAAATTTGATGTACTTGGGAGTATCAAATATTTAACTTCAGCATTAGTTCTATTCAATTCGACTCATAAATGGATCCCCTTGCTCTTCGTATCTAGTACTGAAATCAATAAAAAGAATTGCTAAACTGTAACAAAAAAAGATAAATTGATATAGTATAAAAATATTTTTTATAATTTGATATAGTACTGAAATCCCCTTGTTCATTTTTTATAATTTGACAATGAAAAAATCATATAATATTTTTTACAATATTAAAATGTGTAAAAATAATTATAATCTATAAAAGTATAAATATTTTGAATTTTTTTGTTATCATATATGTATTTTGTAAAAATAATAATAATTCTTGTATTGTTTTATGCATGGAGTTTTTAAATACCTTTAATTTTTAATTTAAAGTCTTGTTAATCGATGCTCTTATAACATTAATTAAAAAATTAAGAAAAAAATATTCAATGTGGAAATCATAAAAAGTGTAATAAAAAAGAGAAAGTATTAACAATTGCCTTTAATTAAAAATTATTTTGGGATTGGGTGAGTTAAAACAAGAATGGACCATTTTTTTCTTACCGTAAGAATGGACCATTTTTAGTGACTTGGCAAATGACAGACACGTGTCTATCTCTTCCAATGACAATAACATTAACTTATTGGATTTTGGTGTACAGGATCCTTAGGTTTAGGAATTATTATTATTAGGAGTACTATGCTCACATTCATTCTAACTTTCCATTCCTTTTTGTACCTATATCTCTCTCTCTCACAAAAATCACATCCATTATTATTGTTCTAATTTAATCTTTCTTTCTTCTCCCATGGTCACGTAGAAGACAAGTAGCCACCTAGGTGTTGATGTAGAGAGTTTAGTAAGTCCAAAAACATGGGAATCTAGCATGCATTCCTTCACTTCGCCCGATCTTCCAATAGTAAATTATACAAAATGTTATCGGACTTTTTTTTTGGCAAACCGGGTATTGTGTACCTGATGCCCCGATGTTTATACTAGTTAATTACTGTATTTTATTTGGCATTGAACTTGGAGGGAAAATAATAGTTTGACACCGTTATTTTAAATTATTAATCATGAATTAGTATCAGTAATAAAGTAAAGAAAAGAGGAAAAAGAAAAAAAACGCGCGTCTTTGTATTGTGTGCTGCAAATTTGTTGTTATTTTTAGTTTATGTTTGATGATCTTTGCATTGCAGGCCCTTTTTATGCCTTTGAGAAAGCTCATAGGTTGGATCCCAACTCAAGTGGTCGTGGTGTTCGCCAATTCAAAACTGCACTTCTTCAACGCCTTGAAAGAGTAACTAACCACCGTTCTCTCTCGCACTTCATATACATAACCTCTACCTTCCTTCCCTGCTTTACTATTAACTCTTTTCAGCAAACCGACTTTACACTTCAAATGCATGTCTTACTTTACATTATACTTGTCTTCTCATTCATAAATTTTATGAATAAGAACTTGGTCCTGTGTTTTAATTTAGGTTATTTTTTAATTAATGTCTTACTTTACACTATACTTGTCTTCTCATTCATAAAATTCATTTATGAATATCAATTTTAATATTTGGATATCAATTTTAATGTCTGATAATTTATCACTTTCGATATCCTTTCTAAGACGGTTATTACGAAATAACCATATTTGAAAGTTTATATTTATGACATTCAAAGACAATTATTATGAAATAATCGTTTTTAAATCGTCTTTGAAAGATTTTTTATTTTCACATTCAAAGACAATTATTTCATAATAATCATTTTTGAATGTAAATACTGACACAACATATAAAAATGGTTATTTCAAAATAACTGTCTTTGAAAGATTGTTGGTTTTTACATTCAAAGACGGTTATTAGCTAATAATCGTCTTTGAAAGATTTGTACATTCAAAGATGATTATTATAATAACCATCGTAAAAATTAATTTCATTTTAACAATATTTTAAACAACGACGATTATCAACCGTCATTAAATGCACTTATTAACCGTCGTAAAAAATCCCTTTTTTTAGTAGTGAAACTACTGCATCTTTTTTGGCCAACCCTTCTTTCATAATTATACCAAACTCACATCACCATAGCCACGCCATTTCAACCACAATGCCTCAAACACTGACACTACCACCAATCTCGACCCTCCAAACACCACGTGCACCACCGTAGCCACATCGTTCCAATCTGTGATCACAACACCAACACTTCGTGAAGTCGTGAACCACTACGACTTCCCCCTTGCTTTTCTCACTAAGGCCATGTTTTCTTCTCACGCGCAAGGACACCATTGCAACACCCTCTCTACACAACAATCTCACTGTCATGCACACTAACAAATAAACTTCATTCAGCCAGCACCCACCGCCCTAGAATCTGGCATGAAATGGAACCAATAAAAATTGTGCGATGTGTGTCATAATTTTTTGCTTGTTATTTTATACTTCCTCGAGCATGCATGACATGAACCTACTGGTATTGTTTGGTTTACATTATGGTCACTAGCAGAGATACATGTGTTGTCATGTTTGTGTCCTTATTTCTATTGCGACAACAAAATTTTATTGCATCATTTTTAAATAGAATTTTATTGTCGCGCCTTTGGTCCACTGGTCTTCAACCATCACATGTTCATAGTCTCAACTAATATTTATATGACATTTAAATTTTTTAATTTATAAAAAACAATTGATTGATTATGTTATATGTTTATTCCTTTATCAAAGAAGAAAAATAATGAACAACAAAATCAGATCTTCAAATACCAGCATCCAAAAAGAAAGAAAAAAAACTCTAATATCATAAACAATAACATCAACATATGAGTCCCTAACAATGACGGTTGTTTTAAAAAGAAAATGCATTTAAGAGAAAGGGCAATTACTTATATTTTAGAGAGAGCAATGCCTTTCAATATCGAACAAGGACTGTAGATGAGTATAGAAAGCAACATCTGAATGTTGAATCCTCTTCCCAATTCAACTATATATGTCCATATAGAAAAACATGTAGATGAATATGCAGATGCAAATAAATAGAAATTTCAGTAACTAGCTTTTGTTTTTATGGAAAATTCAGTGATAGCAGAAGAAGAAAAAATGATAAAGTGAGAGCAGAAGAAATAGAAATTTTGCTACCCGGTCCGTTGCAGCCTCTCCTCCATACAACTAGTAATCTGTCACTCACCACCTGTCCCTAAAAAGTTGATATCTTTGGAAGAGAGTGGAGAATATCAAACCTCAAAGGATAATATAGTACAAATTAGAAGTTACAGGGAGAAGAAGAGAGAAAGAATGAATGAGTCGCGGTATATTCAAATAGAAAACGGAAAAAGTGTGCCCGTTACTCTGCTTTTGGAAGAGAAAAATTTGAAGCACGACTTGGAGAGTGAGTGGGTAGTTAAATATAAAAGGAAAATGGTCTGCCTGTTACTCTGTTCGCGGAAGAGAGAAAACTTGAAGCACTAATTGGAACTTGGAAGAGAGTGGGCACTTATCTTTGTATTAATTTAATGTTATATTTTCATTTTTTCCAATTTTATCCTTTAATTGGTGTTCATATTGCGGTTGAAGTTGAAAGAGGATAGGAGAATGATGTATAATTAAAGGATAAAAATGTCTTAAAAAATATGTACATTGTATTATATATTGTTATACATTATGTTACTTTTTCTTGACTTCTTTTCCTCACGTACGTGCATGTGATATCCTTATGATGTTCACCCTTTTTCCTTTTTATATTGTTTTTCTTTTGTTATTTTTATTATGTTAAATATCAAATAAAAAACTTTTTTTATTACTAATATCCATGTGTGCAAAAAAAAAAGAAGAAAAGAAAAATCTAAAAAAGTGGAATAAAAGTTTATTTTTTAAAAAAATGATGTTACATTTTCTAATAATAATAATAATAGTAATAGTAATATAATAAGAAGTTTTTTGCAATAGTCGCTTTGATGTAATTTTAATTTGGTTATTATGAAAGCTATTTAAAAGTTAATGATAATCACTGTAAATGTATTTTTGACTTGATTATTATCAAAACTTTTAAAATAAATAAATAAATAAAAAGATAAAAATGACTAAAATATCAATACAAAAATATTTTCTACAAAAGAATTATGTAAAACTCTGATTTTTCATTGCACCTAACGATACGTAGGAATAAAGGATCATTCCCATTGAGCAAAAATAAGTCAAAGAAGATAAATTAAAAAACAAAAATACATTCCTCTTTCATAGTAATACATTTCCTTTTAATAAAAATCTCTTGTTAAAATATAAATAAATAAAATATAAAATATATGTGTTTGTTTTGAGGGGTAAAGTAAATAATTTTAAGTTACTCAAATTTTATGCATTTAATTAGAGGTAGTCGTCTTTATGACATACGTTGTAGGATGCTAATATATTTCCTACTAGTAATGGACTCTTAAACTCAAAATCTAGTTCTAAAGACCATTTTTTTCAAAAAAGATTTTATCAATGTTTTCCTTAATAAACATTGATGGCAACTCCTTTGATTTTTAATCTATTATGAGATGATGGTTTGTTGTGCTCATATGTATACTAATGTTGACATATGTAAAAATCTTGTTTTGAGTGTGAATAGTAAGTTTTAGAGTGTTTGGGTTGAGATGAGTGGGCCTTAAGTGATGAAAACAAAGTAGGTGAACTAAAGAAGTGTGAATAGAAATAAGCAGAAGAGTTTTGTTCTCAATTTGATTGAATCAAAACTGAATCACAACATAAAATCCTCTCATTTCACTATTTTAGCTTCTTCCTCTCCAAGACAACCCACTTTTAGAGAGTGTGAGACCTCAATAAATAAAATATAAAATATGTGTTTGTTTTGAGGTGTAAAGTAAATAATTTTAAGTTACTCAAATTTTATGCATTTAATTAGAGTTAGTCGTCTTTATGACATGCACCGTAGGATGCTAATATCTTTCCTACTAATAATGGACTCTTAAACTCAAAATCTGGTTCCAAAGACCATTTTTTTCTGAAAAGATTTTATCAATGTTTTCCTTAATAAACATTGATGGCAACTCCTTTGATTTTTAATCTATTATGAGATGATGGTTTGTTGTGCTCATATGTATACTAATGTTGACATATGTGAAAATCTTGTTTTTAGTGTGAATAGTAAGTTTTAGAATGTTTGGGTTGAGATGAGTGGGCCTTAAGTGATGAAAACAAAGTAGGTGAACTGAAGAAGTGTGAATAGAAATAAGTAGAAGAGTTTTATTCTCAATTTTATTGAATCAAAACTGAATCACAACATAAAATCCTCTCATTTCACTCTTTTAGCTTCTTCCTCTCCAAGACAACCCACTGTTAGAGAGTGTGAGACCTCGAATCCCTAGCACAAACAAGATTGTGACTAAGCTTCTTTTTCAAATTTGGACTGATTTTAGAGGTAAAAGACCCTCATCTTTCTTCTCACATCCTCTATTTTCTTTTCCTCCATAGGTACCTTCAGAAGTTTCATAAAGGTGTTTTTTTTCAAGGTTTTGATGTGTTTTATGTTGGTTTTTGGGATTTGGGTGGTATGGATGATGTAGAACTAAGTAAAGGTGAGGGAATGCTTGCATCTTGGACCCAAAGTTCCATCCTTTCTACTTTTCTTCATCTCAAAGCAAGTTTCTTGAGTTTGATAGGTAAGGAAAGCTTTAAACTAACTTCAATCATATGTTTGATGTGTTGGATCGTTGTTTTAGATTATTAATGGTGTACTAATTCGATGATCATATTTGGAAACAAAAGATTTGAGTTGGATATGGATTTGGGGTGCTAAGAAGGCCCTCAACCTAGTGCTAGAGGTTGTTAGTGATGGCTAACAATGCTAAGAATGGATGAGTGAGTGAATCCCTAAATAACTTAAGGTTGATACAAGTCTTACAAGAGGTAAGCCACTATCCATGTTCATCCATTTTCAATAAAATCACACTTCCTCCATGAGATTAATTTGAACCTTGTCAAATGGTCAAAGCGTGACTATGTTAAGGGATGTACTTGGGTTAATCGCTCAAGGTGAAATCTACATGAGAGTAAAAAGTCAGGATGACATGACATAATTGTTAGGCATGTACATTAATAATTGTGACTTAAGAATGACGTGATACTTGGTGAGTTGTATAACTACATTGGTATAAAAAATGTGAAGGATTTTCTATATCTTTCTTAAAATTGTGATCTTATATTATTTCAATTATATGATATTTCTTTTAAAATGAGTTTACCCTTACGTTTTTTGTTAAACTGTGATAATCGTGTCATTTGACATGGAAGAAAATTATGATGTAGCTTCTGAGGAGCATGTCACTCATGGTTGATGTAGACTTGGTAGAGAACTTTGAGTCGAGATTTGACCCTTGGTCTTTATTTATGTTCTGTCATAATGGAGACTAGCTTAGGATTTAAATATATTCATGGATCTATGTTGTATTTATTCTCTTAATGGGATACTTGAGAATTGTTTTGGAGATTTATTTACGATGTTTTGATAATGTAGTGTCTTGGGACACAAGTACCTTTATGATTTAGGACTTGGAGAATTTTATGTGCGATGTTTATATGACATGCTTGGAATCGTGAAAAATTATTACCTATTTTCAAAAGGACTAAAAATGAAACTTTTTATGTTAAAATCCTAGTGCTTTTATCTGATTCCATTTGAGATCGTTAGAATGATCACCATGGGACATTGTTAAAAAAGAAGAAAAAGGAGAATATGGGAGATGGATCTGGCTGGCCATTTATTATGTTGACGTTAAGTTGAAATGAGTGCATTAATTAGGCGCTAGTGTCTATCAAGCCAACTCTAATACGTATTTAATGCATTATAGCATTTTGAATTAGCTTCTGACTTAGAGTTATTTTTAACTAATTCTAAACAAAATATTTGTTTTAGTGTTAGCCAAGCCGATACTATCTTACAACTAATTTAAAATAGTTAGATCTATCAACACTACTAGAAAACATTGCTTTTACGACGTGCCATCTACGACAGTTCTGGAGAACCATTTTAGAATATGGCGCGGTGGAAATTTTGTAATTAGGAAAACAAAAATTTGTTTTTACGTCGTACATTCTAAGACGGTTATAAATAACCGTCTTAGAATGTGACATAGTGGCATTTTTGTAATTATAAAAAGCTTAAACAATGACAGGTTTCAAGAAAACCCACCTTCGTTCCTTTACTAATTACGTACTAACCCTAGCTTGCATTGCTCATCCTCCCCATTGACGATAGCTTCCCTCACCATTCCAGTTGGAGTAAGTAGTGTGCAGCCACGACCTCTTTATGATGCCGCCCAACCACTGGGACCCATTCTCCAAAACCCTAATTTTCCCACTCCATTCTTCTCCCTCCTCCTTCCTCATTTCACTTTCCCAACACTCCCAATCCCTTGCTGTTAGGGTTCACGCCACCCACACCCTCTCTCCCCAACAACAAAACCCCATCACGGTACCCAACTCTCTATGTAACTGCTAACCTCTAACCGCTTCTTTTGCTTCGTGCGTTTTCATTCTTTCGCTTCTTCCGCTGTTGTTGCTTTTAGGCTCAGGTTTCGCGAATGTTGCATTTCTCTGAAGTGGAAGAGAAGGATGTGAGGGAATTCAAAAGCTTGCACGTGGTTGATGATCCAAATAGAAGCTTCTCTGGAAGGGTGTTTCGCTCTCTCACGTTGTTCGAGGACATGGTCAAGTGCATACTCCTCTGTAATTGCTAGTGACTACTATCCACTACGTGTTTGTCATAATGTCACATTGTAGGAAAAAAAAAACCCCTTTTTCTCGACCTTTGTTTGGTGGCGTGTTTTTGTTCTTTGTTTTCCTTTTTTAAGTGCAAAATGGGCTGGCGGACGTTGAGCATGGCTCAGGCACTTTGTTTTCCCTTTTTCTGTTGCTCACATTGTGGAAACAAAACTTTTCCAGGTGGCCGAGGACGTTGAGCATGGCTCAGGCTCTTTGTGAGCTTCAGTTGGAATTGCAAAATGGGTTGCCTTGTACCATTGTTGTGTCGGGGAATTCAAAAGGTGAGAGTGAGGGATTCATCCCCAAAACACCAGCTTCTAAAGAGACTAGGAGAAACAAGGTTTCAACCAAGGGTATGTTTTGTAAGAAGAAATTGGAATTGGATGGAAATTTGCAAATTGACATGTGGTTGCTTCAAGTTCAACCGCGACTGGAAATTCTCTAATGGGAATTTGCAAATTCACCAGCCTTATAATTGTTATGGATTTTTATTCATGTCTCAGAAAGTCAATAAGTGTTTCTTCTAACCACCAAAATCTAAATGAGCATGCATCATTCTGAGATTGTATGCATCTTTCTTATCATTTGAGCAATACAGTAGTCATGGTGGTGCTATGAATTTTGAGCTGCCACCATTGCCGGGTGAAGAGGAAGCCTCACATAATCATCACATGATGTGGTCGAATTCTGAGATGATGATTAATCATCATGCATTTCAAGTCACATAACCTCCACTACTTGGACTTGAAGTTCATGATGCAAACTTATTAATAGGTAATTGGAGCCCGTTTGATTCGCCAAAGGATACTTCTTTTTCCAAGCCTTGATAAAAAATAAAACAAAATCATTCTCTTAATTTTGCATTACTATTTGCTTGTTATATGTAGTTATGTATAGAATAGATTGTTACTACTAAATAGTCAAATTATAAATGTAAACAAATTAGTAGGGTCTTTGATCTATATAGTAACACTATACATTGATGATCACATTTAATGTTATGTGAGTCTGCTTTTATAGTTCCCCAGGTTTTCAAATTTGGTTGTAAAAAAAGTGAATTCTTCATCATGAGAAGTTAGAGTTTGTCTCATAAGAAATAATTTCTTGGCTTGAAACAATTATGGTTCCATAACTATCTTGGTAGGAGTGATGTTGTGAACATGTGGTTTCAATAAACTTTTTCACTATAGAAAAAGAAAATAAAAAGATAAAATAAAGTGAACTTGTGGCGTCCCTAAATTAATGACTGGCTTAATAGAAATAAATTAAATAACAAAAACCATGGTAACTTTTTTTTTTTCTTCTTTTTTTCTTTTTCATTTCTTTCTCTTTTCACTATAAATAGGTTTAGAAGGAAAATCCTCACTATAAAGTCCTGAATGGCCAGTTCACAACTCTATTCGGAGTCATTTCTTTCTTACCGCTCATAAGTCTCTAAATTATTTTGTTGTTTCAAAAGGAAGAATGTACCAGCCATTACTTTAGGCCGTCACGTGAAAATAAAAGAATAAAATACGGTCGATAAAATCTTTTACAATAAAGTTGCTAACGCTTTCTTTTCAAATAACAAGATCGATCATAAATGCATTCATCATTTAAAGCTGTCCAAAATATGGGAGTTTTACAAAATATATAGTGTCATCCAGAGCAAAGGTATCCCTAGTGGTGGCTTCAGCCACAAGTATACAATAATCAAATGCCTATACATCAGGTCTACCCATACAAAAGCAAAAGAGTAAACCTAACAGTCAGTCCTAGATACACCCACCCTCAAAAGTATACAAAACTAATCCAAGGAGCTGTCCACGCCACCGTGCGCTGAAGCGTCCGTGCAGGTTCATCTGGATGCACCAAAGAAGTAGCCGTGAATCGAATGGTGCCCCGAAATCGGCACCTCGTGTTGCCTTCGAGGGTCTCCCAAGCTCCCTCTAGGCACTCCATCTCTACTCGATCACGAATTAGCTGTGCCGCCATCACGATCTACAAGAAAGAAGAGAAAGGGGTAGACTCTTTCACAAGAATCTAACTGTGCTGCACACGATGCGTCTCATAAACACTACATGCAATAAAAAGGGGCATTTAAAGGCTTTCCATCTCTGGTAATCGATTACACAACCTTGGTAATCGATTACCAGAGGCTAAACTTGAATTACACAGCCTCAGGACATGAATATGCAATAATACACTGTGTAATCGATTACACATGCCTGGTAATCGATTACCAGTGACCCATTCCTCTGTGTAATCGATTACACAGGCTGGTAATCGATTACCAGAGGCTCCCTAAGTTTCCTGACTTCGTTTTCAAGCCTGGTAATCGATTACACCCCTTGGTAATCGATTACCAGAGACCATCTTAGCCTCCTGTCCTCAATTTTAAGCCTTGTAATCGATTACCCCCCCTTGGTAATCGATTACCAGAGGCCACCATCCACATATTACACAAAATTCACAGCTGGCCAGCCACCACAAGCCTCCTTGCTTTGTGGTCTTGTTTTCCTTTTATCTGTTGACTGCCAGGAGCTCGCCTGTTTAGGTACATCACAGGTTCTCACTGACCGACTATGCCCGGGTTGGGTCGGGATTGGTCAAGCTTGGTTTTGGGCAATAGCACCCCACCTGACGTCCCCAAGGTCTCCTGACCCCCGCGACATATCTCCAGGTACCACTCTGTGGTCAACAATAAAAGCAGGAAGTTTCACCCTTCAACACTTCCTCATCTCAAGCTTGTAGGATTATGGGGTACCCATCACATGTGGTACTAGGTGGCGGTCGGGCGATGGTGCACAACAAGTTTTCCACATCCACAATGCGCGCATAAACCCACCATCCCCTGTTGCCCACCTCCAACTGAGCTCACGTACTCCCACGTAGCCCATATCCTCGTTTCTCTCAACACCGGGTCCCCATCAATCCTCTCAAGCTTCCACAACATCCAAGCAAAACAACATTCACACAGCACAAGCTATCACAACCAAGCAAAACAGAGCAAAGGCAGAAAACTCTGCCAAAACACCAACCAAAAATCACAGCTTTTCCCACTCAAAGACCCCAGTAACAATTCCTTCGATCCAATTCGTTAACCGTTGGATCGATTCCAAAATTTTACTGGAAGTCTATAGTACATAAGCCTACATTTTGACCGTTGGGATCTACTAGAAAACATCCAGAACTCACTCTGCACTACTCTTTCCACAACCAGTCACACACAAGCATTTTTTCGTTGCAATAAAT
>NC_016088.4:28472093-28611784 GCF_000004515.6 Glycine max
ATCATGTATCAATCATGTCTAAACCAAGGTCAAGCTTCAAACCACAGCAACACAAAATCTAGGTGTCCAAAACCCCTCAATTCAATGGGTTTTCTAGGTTTGAAAAGTGAAATTTAGAATGAGGTAAATTTGAGGCAAACTCTCACCTCACACAAGTCCATAACATCAATCTAAACTTGCTCAAACTGAATTTACACCAAAAATTCCACCAAATCAAAATTTGACTCTTCAACACCCAATTTTGCCCTAGAAATGGCTCTTGGTTCACTTTGGTCATTTGTTTTTCTCTCTAGCTCAGCCTAACCTTTCTCACATGTCCTAAATGACATTTCAAGCTAGTATTAACTCACTTTAACCTCCATTTACCACAGAATTCAGACTTAGCCTTCCAACTCTCAAAGTCTCACTCTTTTTCCACTCATAACATCACATTCTCACTTTCTAACCCTAGGTTAGTTCTACCCTTCATCTCTAACAGTTTTCCATCAGCAATTTTTAGCATATAAACATCACAAACATCATCACAAAAACCCTAAAACAGAATGGGTATGTCTAACTCACCCAAACATGGCAATTTCAACAAGTTTTCAGCAAATGCCTTCACAAATAATCATCACACAGCAGAAAACTAACAAAACCACCCATCATATCTCCCAAAACCCCATACCCACGAAATTTAAGAGAGAAAGAAGTCCACCCAAACCTGGATTTTCGAAGTCCCACTTGTAGCCACGCACTTCACGACCCCGAAAATGCCCTCCTTTCGCGATTTGGAGCAGAAATGAGCACCAAAGGTTGAAGCTTTGTTGGGCAACAATGGTGGATGGGAGAAAAGAAGAAGAAGGCTGCGTGAGAGAGAGAGAGCTGTCTGAAATTGGGCTGAGTGAAGAGAGAGAGGGTTGCTTTTTGGGTTTTAATAAAAGGGTTTTCCTCTTTTTCTATTATTTTATTCAAGCTCTGCCACATGTCCCTATTTGATTGGAGCAAAAAGGGCCCACTTTCTCTTTTTGACTGTGACCCATACTCAGTCACAAAAGTGAGGAAAATCTGACCTTAGAAACGCTAAAATCCTGCCTTGGGTTGCGTGCCATTTCTCTGATTCCAGTTTCTCGCGTTTCTCTGCGTCCGTCGGGGCCAGTTTTCGAAAGTACTCAATATATATATCAAAACGCTCAGAATAAAACCCCGAGCGTGGTTCAGAGGTTGGTTTCGTTAAATTCTAAGTCGCACGCAAAACGATGATTTTTAACTAATTAATTAAGAATTAACCCATAACCTCCAAGTTATGGATTTCTCTTCCTTAATTAGTCTAACCCACGTATCTTGCCCCCACTATTCCTACTTCTACCAAGAACATATAGGCATATACACTGAATAATACTTATATATATAATCATTCAAAATACATCGTTTCCGTAAACTCCGGGTAGAAATTTCCAGGATGTTACAATACTCCCACCCTTTTAGGAATTTCGTCCCCGAAATTAACTACTCTATGAACAAACTTGGGTACAATTCTCTCATCCTATCCTCCAACTCCCAGGTAGAATCACCCTCATCGGTTCCCCACTGCACCTTCACCAACGCGATCTCCTTTCCTCTCAACGACTTCGTCCTTCGGTCAGTGATTTCCTGAGGTTGTGCTCTATAGGTGAGGTTATCCTTCACCTGTACCTCGTCCACTGCAAGAATATGTGATGGATCCGGGTTGTATCGTCTCAGCTGAGAGACATGGAACACAGGGTGCAAATTCGATAAACTCGGAGGTAAGGCGATATGATAAGCTACAGGCCCAATCTTCTTCAAAATTTGATATGGACCTAGATACTTGGGTGTCAACTTCCTAGCCTTAAGAGCTCTTCCGACTCCGGTTACGGGAGAAACCTTCAAAAACACATGTTCTCCTTCCTGAAAATCTAGTGGCTTCCTCCTTCTATCATAGTAGCTCTTCTGCCTATCCTGAGATGCTTTTATCTTCTCTCGAATCAACCTCACTTGTTCATTAATCTGTTGTAGCATTTCAGGTCCAAGAAGTACTGCTTCTCCATCATCATACCAACAAATAGGAGTTTTGCACTTTCGTCCATATAAAGCTTCAAAAGGAGCCATACCAATACTGGCTTGGTAACTATTGTTGTAAGTAAACTCAATCAATGGCAAACAATCCATCCAGCTACCTTGTTGCTCTATAATACACGCCCGAAGCAGATCCTCTAGAGTCTGAATGGTTCGTTCAGTCTGACCATCTGTTTGAGGATGATAAGCTGAACTAAGCTTCAGCTTTGTCCCCAAGGCTTCATGTAGACTCGTCCAAAATCGCGAAGTGAACCTCGGATCCCTGTCAGATACAATACTAGAAGGAATTCCATGCAACCTTACTACTTCCTTGATGTACAACTCCACTAGTTTCTCCATTCTATACTTCATATTCACTGGGATAAAATGAGCAGATTTGGTGAGTCGATCAACTATGACCCACACAGCATCATGTCCACGACTAGTCTTGGGCAAACTAGATACAAAATCCATAGATATGCTCTCCCATTTCCATTCCGGAATCTCCAATGGCTTCAATTCTCCCGATGGTCGCTGGTGTTCAGCCTTAGCCTTTTGACATGTCAAACATCTTGCTACATATTCAGCTACATCTTTCTTCATGCCATGCCACCAAAAACTTCTCTTCAAATCTTGGTACATCTTAGTCATTCCTGGATGGAAACTAAGACGACTTTTATGAGCTTCTTCCAAGATCTTTACTCTCAAATCATCTAGAGATGGCACACATATCCTCCCCTTGAATCTAATTAACCCGGTTGTATCCTTCTCAAACTCCACACCCCTATCCCCCTTTACATCTAACACCTTGCCTTGCAAAAACGGATCATCCCCTTGAGCCTCGCGTATGTGGTCTACAAATTCATTGGTGATCCGCAATGCTCCCACAAATAAGCTCTTGGGTCGCACCTCAATTGCTAGATTCAAATCTCGGAACTCCTCTATCAATCTCTGCTCCAAACTCATCATAGTCGCAACATGTAAAGATTTCCGGCTTAGCGCATCGGCTACTACATTAGCCTTTCCTGGATGGTAGGAAAGTCCAAAATCATAATCCTTGAGGAACTCCATCCACCTTCGTTGTCTCATATTGAGTTCCTTCTGATCGAACAAGTACTTGAGACTCTTGTGGTCACTAAAAACTTCGAAACGAGTACCGTACAAATAATGCCTCCAAATCTTTAAGGCAAAGACCACCGCTGCTAGTTCCAAGTCATGAGTCGGATAGTTAACTTCATGAGGACGTAATTGACGCGAAGCATACGCCACTACTCTTCCCTCTTGCATCAACACACACCCCAAGCCTTGCCCGCTTGCATCGCAATACACTTCAAATGTTCTCTTAAGGTCGGGCAAAATTAACACTGGAGCTGTCGTCAACCGCCTCTTCAACTCTTGGAAACTTTGATCACACTTCTCATTCCAGAAAAACTTCTCATTCTTACGAGTCAACTTAGTTAGGGGCAATGCCAATTTAGAAAATCCCTCAATGAACTTTCTATAATAGCCTGCCAACCCCAAGAAGCTTCGAACCTCCGTTGGAGTTGTCGGTTGTTGCCACTCCATAACCGACTCCACCTTGTTCGGATCCACCGCAACCCCGTCCTTAGAAATCACGTGTCCTAAGAACTGCACTTTCTCCAACCAAAAGTCACATTTTGACAATTTGGCGAACAACTTCCTATCCCTCAGGATATGCAACACAATCCTCAAGTGCTTCTCATGCTCCTCCTTATTCCTTGAATACACTAGGATATCATCAATAAACACAACCACAAATTGGTCCAAGTAATCATGGAATATACGGTTCATATAGTCCATGAAAATAGCCGGAGCATTAGTCACTCCAAATGGCATGACTAAATACTCGTAGTGCCCATACCGAGTCCGAAACGCAGTCTTTGGGATATCTTCCTTCTTAACTCGGATTTGATGATACCCCGATCGCAGATCTATCTTCGAAAATACCGTTGCTCCCCTCAATTGGTCAATCAAATCATCTATCCTTGGTAGCGGATATTTGTTCTTGATAGTGACCTTGTTCAACTGCCGGTAGTCCACACACATCCTCATACTTCCATCCTTCTTTTTAACCAACAAGACCGGTGCTCCCCATGGTGATGCACTTGGACGAACAAATTGTTTGCTCAAAAGATCCTGCACTTGTGCCTTCACCTCTGCTAGTTCTACCGGAGACATTCTGTAAGGCGCAATCGACACTGGATTCGCCCCAGGCACCAAGTCAATAATGAATTCCACTTCTCTCTCAGGTGGCAATTCACAAATATCATCCGGAAAAACTTCTGGAAATTCTGACACCACCGGTATACAACTAACTTCAGCGTCCTCTTCCACATACATAGAGAACAACACCATGTAAGTTCGAACATCTTCCGTTTCTTCGTTGGCCGCATCCTCTTTCAATAGTTCACGTGGAACTACATCTCCACCAAACATTAGCATCTTCTCCTTACAGTCTAGAAAGACATGGTTAGCAGATAACCAATCCATCCCCAAGATCACATCTAGATGAGCTAAAGGTAGGCAAATCAAATCCGCCATAAAAGATCGACCCTCAACAATTATAGGACACTTCAAACACACCCGAGAGGTGGTTACAGGCTCGTTCGTCGGAGTAGACACCACCATATCATATGGCAACTCCGTCGCACATAACCCCAACCTCTCCACACATGCATGAGATATGAAAGAATGCGTGGCACCTGAATCATAAAGTACATCTAGTAGTTTATCAGCAATCAAACACTTACCCCGTATCAACTCGTCGGAGGCAGCCGCTTCTGAACCACTCATAGCAAATACCCGAGAGGGTACTTTTGGTCTTCCACCACTAGTGTTGTTGTTGCTAACATTACCGTTCCTTGTGGAATTAGTGGGTCCACGATTGACGGTGTTGGAATTGGCAGTTACCGTCGGTCTCCCGGTCACCCTACATTCTCGAGCATAATGGCCCACCTTGCCACACACATAACAACGGTTCTCCTGTGTCTGTTGGAGCTGTGGGCAATTCCTCTTAAGATGCGGTCCTCCACACTGAAAGCATTGTACCCCAGTCCCCCTTGACTGGCTCATGTTGGAGGCAGCCATAGGTTGCTTCCCCTTGTCGCTAGCATACGGCTTCATCCTCTTGTTACCATTCCCCCTAAAAGGATGGTTTCTCTGAGGTCCTCCAACACCTCTAGCTTGCCTCTCCTTCATCTTATCTTCAAAAATCCTGCACTTTGTCACCAACTGATTAAAATCCGTAATCTGCATATAACTAACCGCCTGTTGGATCTCCAACCGAAGTCCATTCTCAAACTGAGCACACAGATCTTCCTCATTCCGAGCATCTTGGTATTGAGGCCAATACTGCAGAAGCTCATTAAACTTAGCCGTGTACTCCCCAACAGACATGTTTCCTTGCTTCAAATCCAGAAATTCCCTCGCCTTCCGCTTCCTGAGATCTCGCGGGAAGTAATTCTCCAAGAACTTGTCCTTGAAGGCATTCCAAGGAATCACGCCTCCAGGTGCAACAAACGAAGGTTTCACGAACTTCCACCAATTTTCAGCCTCCCCTTGGAGCATAAATGTCGCATAAAGAACCTTATGCTCCTCAAGGCAACCCATCGCCTCGAAAATCTTTTCCGTCTCAGCTAACCACAACCTAGCACCTTCCGGATCATAGTCTCCACTGAACTTTGGCGGGTGGTTCTTACGGAAAGCCATGAGTCCCCGATACTCAGCCGGTTCCACATCACGTTCCTGCACTAGAGTTTCCAGCACAGCGGTGATGCGGTCAAGGACATCACGGTTCTGATCCCTACCACGCCCTGCCATACCTATCCTGTAGGGAAACTATTAGCACCTAAGAAATCCTAATGAGAGAGTGTACCACACAGGCTATGACAGTTATAACAACATCCTTCTCTTTATACATACTTATACACATAACAATCCTACGAATCAGTCACACATCCATGCTCAAGACAAGAAAGCAGAAATACACACAATGTGTGACTTAACGTCACTCCCCGAAACCTACTCTCAAGTTTCAGAGATACACAGCATTCACACAGCAAGACCATAAACAGGTTCACTAGAATCCAACTTTTGCTCTGATACCACCAATTGTGGCGTCCCTAAATTAATGACTGGCTTAATAGAAATAAATTAAATAACAAAAACCATGGTAACTTTTTTTTTTCTTCTTTTTTTCTTTTTCATTTCTTTCTCTTTTCACTATAAATAGGTTTAGAAGGAAAATCCTCACTATAAAGTCCTGAATGGCCAGTTCACAACTCTATTCGGAGTCATTTCTTTCTTACCGCTCATAAGTCTCTAAATTATTTTGTTGTTTCAAAAGGAAGAATGTACCAGCCATTACTTTAGGCCGTCACGTGAAAATAAAAGAATAAAATACGGTCGATAAAATCTTTTACAATAAAGTTGCTAACGCTTTCTTTTCAAATAACAAGATCGATCATAAATGCATTCATCATTTAAAGCTGTCCAAAATATGGGAGTTTTACAAAATATATAGTGTCATCCAGAGCAAAGGTATCCCTAGTGGTGGCTTCAGCCACAAGTATACAATAATCAAATGCCTATACATCAGGTCTACCCATACAAAAGCAAAAGAGTAAACCTAACAGTCAGTCCTAGATACACCCACCCTCAAAAGTATACAAAACTAATCCAAGGAGCTGTCCACGCCACCGTGCGCTGAAGCGTCCGTGCAGGTTCATCTGGATGCACCAAAGAAGTAGCCGTGAATCGAATGGTGCCCCGAAATCGGCACCTCGTGTTGCCTTCGAGGGTCTCCCAAGCTCCCTCTAGGCACTCCATCTCTACTCGATCACGAATTAGCTGTGCCGCCATCACGATCTACAAGAAAGAAGAGAAAGGGGTAGACTCTTTCACAAGAATCTAACTGTGCTGCACACGATGCGTCTCATAAACACTACATGCAATAAAAAGGGGCATTTAAAGGCTTTCCATCTCTGGTAATCGATTACACAACCTTGGTAATCGATTACCAGAGGCTAAACTTGAATTACACAGCCTCAGGACATGAATATGCAATAATACACTGTGTAATCGATTACACATGCCTGGTAATCGATTACCAGTGACCCATTCCTCTGTGTAATCGATTACACAGGCTGGTAATCGATTACCAGAGGCTCCCTAAGTTTCCTGACTTCGTTTTCAAGCCTGGTAATCGATTACACCCCTTGGTAATCGATTACCAGAGACCATCTTAGCCTCCTGTCCTCAATTTTAAGCCTTGTAATCGATTACCCACCCTTGGTAATCGATTACCAGAGGCCACCATCCACATATTACACAAAATTCACAGCTGGCCAGCCACCACAAGCCTCCTTGCTTTGTGGTCTTGTTTTCCTTTTATCTGTTGACTGCCAGGAGCTCGCCTGCTTAGGTACATCACAGGTTCTCACTGACCGACTATGCCCGGGTTGGGTCGGGATTGGTCAAGCTTGGTTTTGGGCAATAGCACCCCACCTGACGTCCCCAAGGTCTCCTGACCCCCGCGACATATCTCCAGGTACCACTCTGTGGTCAACAATAAAAGCAGGAAGTTTCACCCTTCAACACTTCCTCATCTCAAGCTTGTAGGATTATGGGGTACCCATCACATGTGGTACTAGGTGGCGGTCGGGCGATGGTGCACAACAAGTTTTCCACATCCACAATGCGCGCATAAACCCACCATCCCCTGTTGCCCACCTCCAACTGAGCTCACGTACTCCCACGTAGCCCATATCCTCGTTTCTCTCAACACCGGGTCCCCATCAATCCTCTCAAGCTTCCACAACATCCAAGCAAAACAACATTCACACAGCACAAGCTATCACAACCAAGCAAAACAGAGCAAAGGCAGAAAACTCTGCCAAAACACCAACCAAAAATCACAGCTTTTCCCACTCAAAGACCCCAGTAACAATTCCTTCGATCCAATTCGTTAACCGTTGGATCGACTCCAAAATTTTACTGGAAGTCTCTAGTACATAAGCCTACATTTTGACCGTTGGGATCTACTAGCAAACATCCAGAACTCATTCTGCACTGCTCTTTCCACAACCAGCAAAAGCCTAGTATTTTTCTGCACTTGTGCAAAATCCTGCTGCACAATTTCACAGCAAAAATCTGCACAAAATGCAGATTTCGAAAACCACACTTCCCCTCATCCAATCTTGCCCAAATCAAATCCTACAAGTCCCAAATCATGTATCAATCATGTCTAAACCAAGGTCAAGCTTCAAACCACAGCAACACAAAATCTAGGTGTCCAAAACCCCTCAATTCAATGGGTTTTCTAGGTTTGAAAAGTGAAATTTAGAATGAGGTAAATTTGAGGCAAACTCTCACCTCACACAAGTCCATAACATCAATCTAAACTTGCTCAAACTGAATTTACACCAAAAATTCCACCAAATCAAAATTTGACTCTTCAACACCCAATTTTGCCCTAGAAATGGCTCTTGGTTCACTTTGGTCATTTGTTTTTCTCTCTAGCTCAGCCTAACCTTTCTCACATGTCCTAAATGACATTTCAAGCTAGTATTAACTCACTTTAACCTCCATTTACCACAGAATTCAGACTTAGCCTTCCAACTCTCAAAGTCTCACTCTTTTTCCACTCATAACATCACATTCTCACTTTCTAACCCTAGGTTAGTTCTACCCTTCATCTCTAACAGTTTTCCATCAGCAATTTTTAGCATATAAACATCACAAACATCATCACAAAAACCCTAAAACAGAATGGGTATGTCTAACTCACCCAAACATGGCAATTTCAACAAGTTTTCAGCAAATGCCTTCACAAATAATCATCACACAGCAGAAAACTAACAAAACCACCCATCATATCTCCCAAAACCCCATACCCACGAAATTTAAGAGAGAAAGAAGTCCACCCAAACCTGGATTTTCGAAGTCCCACTTGTAGCCACGCACTTCACGACCCCGAAAATGCCCTCCTTTCGCGATTTGGAGCAGAAATGAGCACCAAAGGTTGAAGCTTTGTTGGGCAACAATGGTGGATGGGAGAAAAGAAGAAGAAGGCTGCGTGAGAGAGAGAGAGCTGTCTGAAATTGGGCTGAGTGAAGAGAGAGAGGGTTGCTTTTTGGGTTTTAATAAAAGGGTTTTCCTCTTTTTCTATTATTTTATTCAAGCTCTGCCACATGTCCCTATTTGATTGGAGCAAAAAGGGCCCACTTTCTCTTTTTGACTGTGACCCATACTCAGTCACAAAAGTGAGGAAAATCTGACCTTAGAAACGCTAAAATCCTGCCTTGGGTTGCGTGCCATTTCTCTGATTCCAGTTTCTCGCGTTTTTCTGCGTCCGTCGGGGCCAGTTTTCGAAAGTACTCAATATATATATCAAAACGCTCAGAATAAAACCCCGAGCGTGGTTCAGAGGTTGGTTTCGTTAAATTCTAAGTCGCACGCAAAACGATGATTTTTAACTAATTAATTAAGAATTAACCCATAACCTCCAAGTTCTGGATTTCTCTTCCTTAATTAGTCTAACCCACGTATCTTGCCCCCACTATTCCTACTTCTACCAAGAACATATAGGCATATACACTGAATAATACTTATATATATAATCATTCAAAATACATCGTTTCCGTAAACTCCGGGTAGAAATTTCCAGGATGTTACAGAACTCTTTTTATAATCTAAAAGATTAATTTGTACATCTCATTTTTAAAAAGTGTTCCAGCCTTGACTTCTAACAGGGTATCCATACATGTTTAATGCAGATTTAACCGGATATCATATCATCTTCATCTTCTCCTTTTGTTGATTTCACATAGATGTCAAGGAGATTTAAGGTATTGGCTTGCATGTTTCCAGGCTTGAAATTGCATAAGCTTTTAAACAAGGTATCTTTGTTATTCATGGGGATTTTTAACCAGCTGGACTGTAATAATATATTTTTTTTTGTTGTGCAAATAGTTGATAATTGCTAAATATGAGTTATTTTGATGATAAAAATATATTAAAAATATCTTTAAAAATATTTATTTAGCAGTTATCTAAAATATCAGGAAGTCTCATGAAGATATGATTAAAAGCAAAACAAATCCAAAAATATCAAAAATATCAAAAAGGAAGATTTCTAGCATCAAGCCCAAGTCCACTACAACAAATATAAAAAGGGAGTCAAGCCAAACGGAAAAGAACACACCACACAACCCCCTCTCATAGGAGTTTCATTTACTCCCTTTTTTTCTTTCTTTCACCCCTCTTATCCCATCAGTTCTTATACCCCATCCATTGTAAAGCCCTCAATGGCTATGAGTAGCTAAACCCCTAGTTAGGGTCTGACAGGCCTAAAAGCCAAGCGATGTATGATGTACTCACTATTTATCAATGCAATGGTGTTTTTTATTCTATTATCTTTTCTGTTTTTATCTTGCATTATTCATCTTTACATTCTGTTAGGGGTTAGATGCTCGGGAGAGGGTAACTTCTAAATAAGATTTAAAGAAGGTATGCATGCATTGGTTTTAGGGGTTAGACACTCGGAAAAGGGTAATTTCTAATAGAACAAAAAGAAATGATTTCATAGGAAATTCATTGCTAGACATAGAATGATTATTTTATGCCCATGCATTCTTGTAAACATCTAGAATTCGTACTTCATGCATTTTATTTATTGAGTCTTTGCAAAGGAATTTGGGAGATAGATAAATAAAATAGGCTTGTCATCGCGAGGAATCAGGGGCAAGTAAATGAACAGATATGGGTAAAATAGAATCACCTAAATTGATAAAGAAAAATCATAAACTCATACGTTCTAGGCAAACAAGGCATGCTAGGTCCCAACATTATCACACTCTGATTTTCTTTTATTTTTATCTTTTATTTTTCTTATCTTATCTTTTCTTATCTTTATCTTAATCTTTTATTTTTCTTATCTTTTACTTTTATTTTCTTATTTTCTTTATCTTCTATCTTTATCATCTTTTAATTTAAATCTTTTATTTTCATCTTAAAATCTTTATCTTATCTACTATATTTGCCTATCTTTATTTTAAATTCTTTATCTATTGCTTTTAAATTGGGTTTGTATTAATTTAAGTATAAACCAAGTCTCTGTGGATTTGACATTCGAACTTCCGAGTACTTTACTACTTGTGACAAATGTGGTAATCTTTCCAACGAGTTAACAAGTTTTTGGCGCCGTTGTCAGGGACTTTGTTTTTCGTACTTGATTATTTGCATATTCCAATTTTAAAGCAATTAGTTTTCACTTTTTATTTTTTATTTTACTTTCTTTTTTATCTATTTTTTTAGTTGCTTCATTTTTTTTTTCTCTTTATTCTTTTCTTTTTTAGAAAAAAATAATAAAAAAATTTTAAAAAATATTTAAGTTTAATTTTTATTCTGTGATAACGTGCACGATAGTTATTTCTTGTGTGAGCAGTTCATATTCCTTCTTTGAAGAACACATCATGGCAAAAGATCGTCCACATAGGATGACACTAGAGGATTACTCTAGCCCTATTATACCTCAATACTTCACTAGCATAGCCAGACCAGAGGTGCAGGCGGCCAACATCTCATACTCACATTCCCTCATCCAGCTGATTCAAGGGAATCTATTTCACGGCCTACCAAGTGAAGATCCATATGCACATCTGGCCACATACATCGACATTTGCAACACGGTGAAAATAGCAGGAGTGCTTGAAGATGCCATCCGCCTCAACTTATTTTGTTTCTCTTTGGCCGATAAAGCAAAAGTATGGCTTCGCTCGTTTAAGGGGAATAGCCTGCGAACATGGGATGAGGTGGTGGAGAAATTCTTGAAGAAATACTTCCCAGAATCAAATACCGCTAAAGGGAAGATGAAAATCTCTTCATTCCATCAATTTCCTGACGAATCCCTCAGCGAGGCCCTCGACTGTTTCCACGAACTACTTAGGAAGATGCCTACACATGGGTACAGTGAACCGGTGCAACTAAACATCTTCATAGATGGTCTGCGACCACAATCAAAGCAATTACAAGATGCATCCGCAGGAGGGAAGATCAATCTAAAGACACTGGAGGAGGCAATGAAACTCATAGAAAACATGGCGGCTAGTGATCACGCCATTCTTTGTGATTGCACATATGCACCAACAAAGAGAAGCCTTCTAGAACTCACCACTCAAGATGCAACCTTAGCTCAGAAAAAGTTGTTGTCCCGACAAATAGAAGCTCTAACAGAGACCCTCAGCAAGCTTCCACAACAATTACAAGTGGTAAGTCCTTCTCATTCTTCAGTTATGCAGGTAGGGGGATGCCACATATGTGGAGGAACACACGAGCTAGGGCAATGCGTAGTCCAACAAGATCCTTCGAGGGAAGTAAACTACATGGGCATACCAAATTGGCATGGATTCCAAGGGTACCACCAAGAAGGACCATTAGGATTCTATCAAAGAGATAATTTTTTGCAGGACCACTATTGGATATCTTATCCAGGTAATAACTTCAACTAAGGGGGTTCACCTTATCAGCCTCCTATTTATTGGCGGCTAGTGATCACGCCATTCTTTGTGATTGCACATATGCACCAACAAAGAGAAGCCTTCTAGAACTCACCACTCAAGATGCAACCTTAGCTCAGAAAAAGTTGTTGTCCCGACAAATAGAAGCTCTAACAGAGACCCTCAGCAAGCTTCCACAACAATTACAAGTGGTAAGTCCTTCTCATTCTTCAGTTATGCAGGTAGGGGGATGCCACATATGTGGAGGAACACACGAGCTAGGGCAATGCGTAGTCCAACAAGATCCTTCGAGGGAAGTAAACTACATGGGCATACCAAATTGGCATGGATTCCAAGGGTACCACCAAGAAGGACCATCAGGATTCTATCAAAGAGATTATTTTTTGCAGGACCACTATTGGATATCTTATCCAGGTAATAACTTCAACTAAGGGGGTTCACCTTATCAGCCTCCTATTTATTGGTAATGCCTGCTACTGAACTAAATAGAAACAAAAGTTTTTAAGTGGAGATCTGCTATCTTGATGTTCTTCATCTTTCCATCCTTCAGTTTAGTATTCAAGACAAACTTTACTGTTTTTTCCTTGGTTTTAATTTCTCTATAGTTGTCTAACATTATTTGCTTCATGAAGTACAGTAAAATATACTTTGAAATCATGGCTCACTTCTGAATATGCAAGTATTGAAAATCAGAAATATCCTATGGCTAATGAACCCCCTATTTGATCACTTAACTTATATAAATTTTCTTTTTGGTTCATTTTGAGGTTTTGTTAATGATGGAATTAGTGAAAAACCTCTGGTGGTTTCTCTTTCTTCAGGTCATGACAAGCAGAACAGGGATAGCATTTGCAGTCGTGCTTGTAGAGATTTGCCAGGGTCTTCAGTAGAAATGGACAATAAAATACCTAATAACCAAGCAAGTACCAACCCAATTTCAACACCCCTCCTTTATGTAACCTTGACGTGGAAGTTATACGGAATCTTCCCTCGGAAGTATTTTCAGAATTAAAGGAAATTTACAGAGGGAAGTTAATTGATTATATTGCTAACAGGAAAAGCACAAGTGAGAATTCTAGCCCTTCAGGCAACTCATTTTTGGAGCAAGGTAAGCTTTTCTGTTTCATTAGTGTAACCTGCTTAGGACATATACTCAACTCAAATTTCCATACATGCTTTCAAATTATTTTTGTTGGCAGCAATAAAAAAGGAAGAGGAACTTTCCTATTCGAAGCCGGTTCCTCAAAACAATCCATTATCAAAAAATAAGGTAATTATTTTTCCCCTATTTTATTACATCTTATCGTATCTATGTATATGTTAAAATCGTTAATTTTATACAATGATGATATGATAATTAATTTTTAACAAATGATATAAATTAATATATGTTGATCTTTTAAACAATGATGATATGATAATTAATTTTACGTGCGTAGCAGCGTAGGGCAGAAAGTTGTGGAAACCATTTTATTTGTTTACTATATATATGTGTATTTGATGGCTTTATGCTTTATGCTTTATGCTTGAATTATGAAATTCTAAGTGGTGCTTATATCTAAGGGGTTACTTGAATGTTTTACTCATGTTTATATATAATAATATTTAATCTTTTAAAATTTTGCTCTCGCTTTTGCTTTTATATATTATTTAATTAATTAATTCAAAATAATTAAATTCAATTTTGCTAGTACTTTGACAAGTATCTATTTCATTATAAAAAATACTACCGATAATACTGTTTCTTAGTAACATTTTAATTTATTGAAAATTATAAATTTGAGTTTTGAAGGCGTGTACTATAATTACTTCAGCATAGGTAGTTTGTTCTGTACATCAGTAGTGCCATTTTGTTCCTAAAATGAATATTTTTGGAGTTTGTATCATTTTATCTATTCTAGATTTTTAGTGCTTTAGATGGTGGCTGAGTTGATCATTGAGATACTATAAGCCAGTGTAACACACTACTAAAAAAGTAATGTCTGAAGTTTGGCTTTTGGGCCCTTAACTATTTTGTGCAACACACTACCAAAAAAAGTAAGTAGCAGTGACTAACCTATTTCAATTCAAACAACTGTTTAAATCCATTTGAATTGATTTTGTCCTATGGCCTACAAAAAAGTAAGTAGCAGTGACTAACCTATTTCGAACATTCTTAACACCTTTTCTAATAATTATTTCAAGAATTCATATAACACATAGCTTGAGTTTGAAGCAAAAGTAGCATTTTAAAAAAAGTTGGGTGAAAAAGGTTTCCCAAAATGTGTTTGTTATTACCAACTGGAGCATAACGAATGATTTCAATTTTTTCAGGAATGGCTCAACCTTGCTTTTCTGTTCATTTGTAATTATAATGTTCGGAATCTGGATTGAATTGCCGATCTTACGGGATGTGGATGGAAAATGTAATAGATAAGGAAATTCTTAGCTGAAACCTGCAATCCTGTGCCAAATCTTTCTGCTTCCATATACAGCACAGAGCTTTGCAACAGATTAAGAGCCTTCCTCATATATTGTCCACCAATGGGCCCATCATCACCTGTGGCAGAACTTGTTATTGCCACATCAGATTTTCAGAGATATCTTGTACGCTGGGGTATTGGGTAAGTGCTATTATGCTTTTTAGTTGGAGAGACTAGGAGTATAGCCCTGTTTAAGTCCTAGAACGAATCCCTACTACTACGCAAGTCTAACTTGCTGTATTTCCTTCTTAGTTCCATCAAAGGTGGAGTAGATGCAAAAGAGTTGTTCCATTTGTATATTCTTGTTTGGATACAAGATAAACGTCTATCTTTGTTGGAGTCGTGCAAATTAGATAAGGTATTTATTTTTAACATATCACAATAATATTGTCATATTCCATTTTGTGTCTTTAGGACTTCATCATATTCCCTTTAGGTGATCTAGGTTTCAATGAACCATTTGATTTTGAAGGATACTTCAAAACTGGTCATATGTTAACTGCTGCATCACTTCAGTAGTAAATTGTTTTGTGACAGTGGGGTTGTCTTAAATCTAAATGCTGTTGCAGGTGAAATGGTCAGGAGTTAGAACACAACATTCTACTACTCCCTTTGTTGATGATATGTATGAGCGGCTGAAGGAGACATTGACAGACTACGAGGTCATCATTTGTCGTTGGCCATAATATACCTTGGTCTTAGAGAATGTATGCCAATTCCTATTATTTCTTTCCCCCTGTGAATTCCAGATGTTATTCATTTCCATTTTCATCTTTTGATCTCTCCTATAAGCAAATACCTATGATAAGTTTTTTTTTTTTTTTTTAAACTATTGCTCATAATAAAAAGGCATATTTTAGCACTGGAGTTTTTATTCCTTGATTCTAAGTGTCTTATTGTATGAGATGGACAAAAGATTGAAGGATGAGTTTGATTTTTATTTTTTTTGAAAAAAATTGGCGACAGGTCGTTGCTAATATTGAAAAGGCCATTGTGGAAGCTTTAGACAAACAATATGCGAATGCATTATCTCCTCAAAGAAAGCATGGGTCCTAAGAAATTTGGGCTTAATAAATATGTCCAAAAACTTGCCAAACAATCTACATGTGCCTATGTGGTTCCTGATGAGGTGAGTTGAATTTCTGAAAAACTCAAGTGTTCTTCTGGCTTGTATATATTTTGTTTTTGTTTTTTTGATAAGCAAATGTTTTATAGTTTGATGGATGTTCTGGTGTGTAGGATATATAGGAATTCATTTTACTTTTGAAAGTGCTTCAAACTACAAAAGGTTTGAATAATTGATATTGATTGCATAAAGTTTATTTAATTTCATATTGTAATGTGTGTTTATTCCTTGAATTTTTGACGTTTCAAGTTTGTGATGATGAATACCAAAAAAAATTTATCCAAGAACAAAAATAAATAAAATAACAAAAAAATGCATTCTAGATCGGTTCTTGGAAGACCGTCGTAGAATTAATGTCATTCTACATCGGTCAATGCCAAGGGACTGTAGTAGAATAAAAGCCAATCTACATCGGTCCAACCAAACGGTCGTCGTAGAATTAACGCCATTCTACAATGGTCGTGGCCAAGGGATCGTAGTAGAATAAAAGTCAATCTACATCGGTCGAACCAAGTGACCGTCGTAGAATTAACGTCATTCTATGATGGTCTTTGCGACCGTCATAGAACACCTACCCCCTTTTAACGACGTCTTCTACAACGTCAATCCATAACCGATGTAGAATGCACCTGCTGTAGTAGTGCAATAACATTAATTGCTATGCAGCGTTTGGCCAGGTGGATGTTACCGTGCATACACTACTAGTGTTAACTTTGGCCAATGTAAGATGACTCTAATTTGAAATTAGCATCAGTTTAGGCTAAGGCACTTATCTTATTTGTACATCTTATGTTACGGAATTTACAGTTTTATTGCCTTTAAATTTTACTTTATTGCTTTTTTGATTCATACTTTTTTTCTTTCACTTACATCAAATACTTTTTCTAGTAATTTGGAAAGCTTTAGTTGAGAAGTAAATTTCCCTTCTCGAACATTAATCGTTTGGTATTTATTTTAGAATCTTATTAGAGTGTTAATCAATTTGATCTACAAGAAACTTTGAAATCCCATGAATTTAAATTAGCATAAATTTTATAACAAATTTTGTGTAAATCAAAATAAAAGTCACGTAAAATTCTTAAACAAAATTCAGCAAGAAAAATATCAACAAATAGACAAAATCCTAATAGTCGGTGACCAAATAGTCTGTGATTCACACACGAGAAGAATGACGGATGCAGTTGGTCCAATATGGAGAAAGGGGAATTGCGTAAAACACAAACCTATTCTATTTAACTTCTTGTTATTTTTTTCTTCCAATAAATTAAAATGATGAGATAAAATCATTTTTAACCAAATTTTAATATTTAGAGCCACATTGTTATTAGAAAAAAAAATCATTTTTCTTTAAAAAAGTCTTCAAAATTTAGGTGCGTATAATTAAAAACATCTTTTAAATGAGGTTTTTAGGGTCATCAATTTTATTTTATTTTTCCTATGCAACAAAATTCCACACATTAATGATAAATACACACAACGTACCATTCCACACTATGGAATTTTGTATTGAGGTAGGGGGGCCTTTATCCCCATATACCTTTTCTTTTAATGAGCATAAACTTTTCTTCAATGATATCATAGGTTGTGAATCAAAAGAGACCGCATGGATTCAAAGTGCACTTTGGGGCTCCTCTTATCTCACATTTGTCTTTTGTAGGTGATAGCATTATTTTTGCAAGAGCCAATGGAGAGGAAGCAAAACACTTGGCTGAAATCTTGAAAACCTATGAAGCTTTTTCTGGCCAAAGGATCAATCTAGAGAAATCTTAGCTCTCTTGTATCCAAAATGTGTCTAGTACCAGAATTGATGAACTTGATAAGTTATGGGGTAAAGGCAGTGGAGAGACATGTAAATTATTTGGGTCTTCCAACCATTTTGGGGAGATCAAAGACTCAAGTGTTTAATTTTGCTAGAGATAGAGTTTGGAAGAAGCTGAAAGGTTGGAAGGAGAAGACGTTTTCAAAAGCAGGATGAGTGGCCTAATAAAGTCAGTGGTGCAAGCTATTCCTTCCTATGTGATGAGATGTTTCATGCTACCAAAGTCAACATGCAATCAAATTGCACAAAAGATGGTGGCCTTGGTTTTAAAATTGCACAAGCTTCCTAAAGAACACTTTTGGAAAAATAGTGATGAAGGTTAATGAAAAATTTGGAATCCCTCTTTCCCAGAGTGGTCAAGGAAAAATGCTATCCAAGGACATCAATATCATAACCACAAAAAGTTTTCCAGCCTAGTTATGCATGGTCAAACATGTGGGGTAACTGGTGGGTGATAAATAAAGGGGGAATTTAGAGGATTGGTGAAGGAAGGACAATTTGTGTGTGGAAAGACAACTGGGAAGTTATGATGGATGATGATGATGTGATAAGAGACAATATTTCTCAACTTATAGATGAGAACACCACTATGAGTTGTCTCTTTAAAGAGGAAAAGGTCTTAGAAGGTAAATAAGTGGTTCGCGTACGCTACTGCACAAAAAATTCACTCTATTCTTTGCTGAAAATTCATAGAAAATGAGAATTATAGTGTCAAATTCGGATACCAATTTGTGTTCAGTAAGGAAGTACCACGATTCCATCAACAAGTACAAGATGGGCACTCGCAATACAGAAGCCTTATGCTTTAGGTGGGTGATGAAGGTGTCGGTTGAGATGGTTTTTCATAATGGGTTGTTCAAAACTAATAGCCAAAGAATTTTCTTTGAATGGAAGAAGAAAGGAAGCTATAGACAAAGAAACTATTTTGGTGGTGTTGTGGAAGATTTTCGTAGTGTATTCATGCAAATACCAGTTGTAGGCTTGATTTTTACTAGAAGAGCGAGCAATGTATTGGCAGACTCCTTAGTTAGGCTTGCTTTTATATATCATACTATGTACTGGTTGGAGGAGCTACTTGTTAGTCGGTTAATACAACTAACTTTTGTGTAAGAAGCTGTTGTAAATTGTATACAACTCCTCCCATTTATAGTTCTTTTTGGTGGTATTGTAATTACTTTTTGTTAATATAGGTAATCAATACTCAATATCCCAATTTTGTGTATTTAATGATCATTCCATTTCAATTTCAGCTAAAATGGGCAAGATTGGTGAAGTGGAGAATTTATTGATTCACTAAGCCGTTTCACATGCTGAGCGAGTAATCTGCTAAGCGCGACGTCCGCTGGCTGAGCGCATAGAAGACTCTAGAAGAAGGATGAGCTATACAAAAGCGTTGAGCGAGTGTCAACTCGCTAAGCGCACTGCTTGCATCCTCCAGGTTGAGCGAGAAGACTGGCGCTAAGCCAAAAGCCACTTATGTGTGCTAAGCGAGCGATGATATCACTAAGCGCATGGCTGCCTACAGGATTGCCTATTTAAGCTGAAATCTCGAATTTGGAGAGAGGATGGTGAGTTTTTTTTAGGTTGTTTTTAGTTTTTAGTTTTGGCTGTGGAGAGACTGAGAGATATCTGAGCTTGATGAGGAAGCCATCTTGCGGAGCTTTGGATGAAATTTTGAGTGATTGTGAGGTTTCTAGAGGTGGAGGAGACACCTCCACTACTTGTATATCTTCAGTCTTTCATTTTCTCTTTTCATTGTTGTAAAAGGAGCTTCCCTGTTATGGAGAGCTAAATCCTTAGTTGGTTCTTCCTATGGGGTACTTGATGTAAATACTTTCATATTTATCTAATGATGTTTTATGTGTTCACTGTGCTATCAGTACTTAATTCTAGTGTGCCTTTGCCTTGATCACGCAACTCCATGCTTAGTTAGGGTCACTCAACATTGGGAAATGGTTTGATCCTTAGAACCTGATAGGATGGGGCTAGCTTATCGTATTTTCGTGAGACATCGGGGTATGATAACTTAGTTTTTGGTATGTTATGTCTTAATGCGGTTCTGGTTAAGTTTAGTTCAACAAGAGACATCTAAGGACGATGCTTGATTAGGATTAGGCTAAACATGCGCGAGACATCGGGTTAGTAGTCCAGGAGACAACATAGAATACAGGAACATTGTTAGGTAGATAACATCATTAGTAACACCAGTCCACCCAGTAGGAAGACCAACAAGTTGTCTATCTATCTTCACACACCACTACTCACCTTTACTTGCTTTTGAATAGGTTAGTTTACATACTTGTCCATACCACACACCAAACTTTTATCACAAGACACTCGATACTCGATATTCACTTACCGTTATATACTACTTGAGCGATCCGGTACACTTGCCGGCCTTCGACCAAGTTTCTAGTGCCGTTGCCAGGGAACTTCTTTCTATTTGGAAAGTTTAGTTTAGTTTTTAAGTGTCTATTTGTTACTCTTTTATTACTTGTGAATATTTGTTTTTGTTTATTTTTGGTTTCTTCTTGAATTGGATAACCGCTGTTTCTATCGGTGTTTTGTATGCATAGATCTCCTACAGGTAATCTAGTTCCTCTCGATTTGGAAATTGAAGCCACTTTAAGAAGGAACAGAGCCGAAAGGAGAATGAAATTGTTGCAAGACAGGGCAGTAGCTTCCATTTTAGAAGAAGAAGTTCAATCCTCTGTTTTCTCACAGTTTTGAACAATAACTTCATTTCTCAGTGGATTCTTATGAAATTTGTCAAATAGAAATATCTTTACTTCTATTTTCTAGATTGGGCTCACACATCACCAGAAGATAACCATGCAGAGAGAACTAACCATTTTATCAAAACATGTTTTAGCAAAAAAATAATAGACTCCTCTGCACATGCTTCCTCTTACTTAAATTATTTTCCTAACTTACTTAGTGAATTAAAATAATAGTGACTCCAACTTTTAAAGCTTATCATATCTATTTTTATACATGTTCACCATATACACAGATGATTTCCAAATTGCTCCCAGTTCATCAATTAATTAGCATAGGTCATAACAAAACGTTCAACACAAGTGTCATTTTACACAATTTATAGTAAATTCATTTCTCATCCCAAAATTTAAGTTTTATACATGAAAACATAAGTCCCAAATGTATACTTTAAGAATATAATTTATTTTCATCATAAGAGAATCCTTAAATTCAAGTATCAATTTTCGTGTAGTATGTGCAACAACATATTAAACAACTTGAGTACACAAATTTTAACACCAACAACATAGTTGTAAATTTCAAGCATCATAACTTTCAATTGTGCAAAGCAATCATCATAAAACAAGTCTTCAACATATATACATTTAGGATCAATCATTTCCCAAAAGGATAAACTCATAACAAACATTTAACATCATTTATCCATTGTCTACACAAATTCCCGTAACACAAAATAGTCCCAAAAAGAGCATTAAAACACAAAATTTTGGTACCGAATGATTCTAGAAATCAACCCTAGCAAGTTTATATCCAACCCAATGTTTTCCAGCCCATAGAACTGAATTTTGAGGTCTAAAAATGAAAATAAACCCTCCAATTTTAACTTCAACAAAAACAATACCATAAACCACATAAAAACTCAATTTCTCAACACATAGAAAAATAATCCAAAGGTCACAATGACCCACTTCATAGAGCCATGCTCCATAACAACACAAATAACGTGAGAAGAGATACAAAACCCCCTATACCTCATAAGCACCAACTTGAAATGCAACAAAAATGGGCTTCCCTTGTAGAGCATCCTCTTCCTCTTCAGCACACTTGAAATTGAATGGATGCATCTTTGTGGTTGTGGAAAAATTTTAGACAGAAGTTAGAGAAGGAGGTAAGAGAAAATGGTCATGAAAATAAGAGTGTGAGAGATGAGAGAGACTTTTAAAAATAAAAATAACTCCCCTCCCCCTATTAATGGTCGGTGCCCCCTTCTATGACTTAGGGGCAAAATTTTGATTTTAATTGGGCCCTTATAAGGCCCAATTAGGGTTAGGATTAGGGTTCCCAAATGCTTTTGGTCATACAATTTCTAAATCACTAATTACATTTAAAAATGTTAATTTCACTAATTAAAATCATTATAAACCGATAAGCAAACTATTTGTACAATTAAAACCCTAATTTTCCTTTCTTAACAAAAGTTGCACATATTTACCACCATGCCATAATGAGTTGAGTGAGTTAGCTCCTTCCCATTGACTCTAGTAGTCTTAGGTTGACTTTCTATATTTTTACTAGAAAATGAGTCTTTTTTTTCTTACTTTCCATTTAATTATAATCTATTATTATTATAATAATTTAATTATTTCTTTTCTAGGTTATTATTACTATTATAACTAGATCTACAAACTAAAGACAACTAAAGAAATTTGGGATTCATTGAGCATCAACTATGAAGGAATAGAAGATGTTCAACTGAGAAAGGTTGTCACTCTAATGTGACACTATGAGAGCTTCTCCATGAAAGAAGGAGAATTTGTGGATGACATGTGTAGAAGACTTCAAACAACGGTTCTGAAGATTCCATAGATGATGAAGTAGCTCTCATGTCCAGGAAGTTCAAGCAAATGATAGAAAAAAAAGGAAATTTCCAACATTCCTCTAGTAGAAATGACACAAGATTCAAGAAGAAATACAAGGAGGAAAGCAATGGATCATCTGCTTTGAATGTTGATAACCTGGACATATGAAGGTTGAGTGTCCTCAGCTGAAGAAGAAAAGATATTATGGTGCCAAAAAAAGAAAAGGTTAATGTTCACCTAGGAAGACTTAAACAATGAGAAGAGTGGCAATTCAGAAGATGAACACACCAACATTTGTTTGATGACAGATACTGACAACAAAGTTAAGGTAAAAACTTGCTTTGAATTTGATATCTCTTCATCATTAGACAATGAAGAAGAAATGGCTTATGATGTCCTTCTTCGTAATTGTCATATTATTTATCATTAGTACAAAAAGTATAAAGAAAAATATAAAACATCTATGTTTGAAAATGTTGAGCTGAATAAATCAAATGATGTTCTGGAGAAGAAAATTCAGATTCTGGAAGAGAATCTGATCCAAACCAGAAAGACAAACAAATCCTCTATAGTTGAAAAACAAAGAGAGGAGGTAGCTTGTCTTACTAAAGACTTTGGGAAGTTTTTGGAAAGCTCAAACACCTTAACCGTCCTTTTAAAATTCTATCAACATCCTTTTGATAAGTCTAGTCTTGGTTTAGACCAAATTACCTATTTGATCCTTTTTCTTATTTCTTGGTTCAATTTGATCTTTTATCTTTCAGAAAGTTTATTTTGGTCCTATATGTTTTAAAAAAATGATCAAATTGTTCTTTTTGTCAGTGCAAACTTAATGTCATTAATAAAATAAAGATATTGATGGTTAAAAGTTGCAACAAAATGTATGTTTTCCCCTTCATCTTCCTTTTTTTCTTCTCCCTTATCCTTCTTCCTCTTCATCTTCTTCTCAAATTTCTCACACACAAAAAAAATCAAACACTCCAATGCTAGTCCATGCCCAACATCTGAAACATCCACACCACCCTAACCTCCCCCTTCCATCATTTCCCATCATCCAGCGATGTCAACTCCAAATGCCGATTTTATCATCACGCCGCCTCTGCACCCCAACATCATACTTCCTCTACATCCCTCCACCATGGCCTTTTTCTTTGTTCTCAAAGATGCTAGCCCCGACCCCATGACCGTCGTCTCCAGCTTCTTTGGCTCCGATGCCTCCAGGGATTGCCGCTCCTTCTCACAACTCCTTGTCAGTGCATGGCCTCCTCGATCTGTATTTCTTCAAAAGAAACTCTTCGATATAATTTCTAACCAGTCACATTACCTTCATTTTTAGATCTATTTTGTAATTTCTTCAAAAGAATCTCTTGGATCTGATTTTTGTATTTATTTTTAATTTATTCAATTTTTTGTTTTTCAATTTCTATGGTTTCTTTGTTCTTGATTTCTTATATTTGTTTTATAATTTCTTCAAGGGAAACTCTTGGATTTGATTGTTGTTGATGTTTTGGATGTAGGAAGAGTGATGGTTGTGGGAGGTGTGGAAGGGATCGACGAAGGAAATCAGAGAGGCAAAGTGGAAAGAGAGGGAAGGGAAATCAGGGAAAGGAAACAAATGGAGAAAAAAGAATTTGATTTCTAAATCTATGGACCTGTTGTTGCTTTCATTGTCAGTCGTTGTCGTTGTCAATGGAGAAGAAGAAAAAAGTGAAGAACGGTAGCTAGAGAGGGGGGGAGTTGAAGAAGAAGAAAAACCTTACCTTTTATGGCGGTTTTTAGTTGTCAATATCGTTAATACATTAACAAAGTTAACTTTTGATGGGTGAAAGATTCATTTTGAACCAATTTAAAAAGTAAAGGATCAAAATGAACTTTCTAAAAGATAAAGGACCAAATTGAACTAAAAAAAACATAAAGGACCAAACAGATAATTTGGCATTTATAAAATAGGGCATCATCTTCCACACAAATGATACACGAAAATTCAGTGAATTGGAAACATGTATTGCATAATAAAATTCACATAAGTGTTTTGAGACATAAAACACATGTTATACATATAATTCATTCAGATCACAATCAATGTATATTGATGTTCTCCTTTGGGTGATACACCAACACACAACATACAAACAAGATGATGCTAATAAAACTCTTAACATTATTTGACAATTAAATATGCACCAATTAGTAGTACCTATTACCTTTGAGTATATAAATAAAACTAATGATACACACAACTTACCTACAATTATATTCATTAATTATAAGAACAACTAATCAACCTTTGGGCGATCCATAAATCTCTTATAACAATGAATTTCAATTACCCATAAACCAGTAATCATATAAGTTAGCATCCATTATTCTATGAGTAATTAAAATAATCATTAATTTGGAATTAAATAACCTTATAGATTTGGCCACTTTGGTGACCAACAAATCCATCATACAATTAATTAAAAAAATTATAATTATTCATTTTATTGAATTATTAATGCATGAAAAATTTATACTATACAAGCTATATCTACGTACTTGTTTTTATGCATAGTTTGTGAGTAAAATCAACATTAACGTCAATCATTGCTTGGCCAGCATGGATGCTGTCGCAACCTACCCTTCGGCGGGAGGGCGACGCGTGACTCGCGGGATGCGTGTTCCACGAAAGGAATACGCGCGGAGTCGCCACCAACGTTTATTCGAGGAAAACGTCGGAAAAACCGGAAAAGACGCGATCTACGAACTTTTAAGTTGAAAGGTTCGGGAGTTGTATTTACGCACGGGGAAGGTATTAGCACCCCACACGTCCGTCCCAAGGGACGGCAGCCTTTAATCGAATGTGCAAACATGACTTTGATTTTTTATGTTCCCTTTTTATGTTCTTATATCCTTTATACCCTTTTTATATTTTTTTCCTTTTTGTGGCCGACAAGGGTGTTTCCCTTTGCTCCTACGTATTCCTCAATTGCGATGAGGAAATCAGACCTACGTAGTTCTTTCGGAACAAAGTGTTTGGTTAAGTTGTTTTTGTCTTTTTTGCAAAATATGTTTTTATTGAACAAAAGGTCATTTAAGGTGTTGAACCATTAAACGGTCTTTTGATTTTGAAAGGGGAGAAACGTTAAGGCGTTGGACCATTAACGATCTCTTGTTTTTGAAAGGAGAGAAACGTTAAGGCATTTGGACCATTAACGATCTCTTGGGGTGGTCGACAAAAGCGGGGCTTTTGCTCCTACGTATCCTCAATGAGGAACTCAGACCTACGTAGTTCTTTCTTATCAAGTGATTCTTTTTTTTTACTTAAGTGGTGATCATTTTAAGGCGTTGGACCTTAAAAATGATCCATTTTACTTAGTGAGAAATTGAAATGACAAACTTCAAAAGCCTATTTTTGTGGACGAGCTTGACTAGGCGAGTTGATTTTAGCCTTAATTTCACTTTAGTTATTAATCAATTCGGTTAAGAATGAGAAATCCCAAAGAGAAAACGTCCGATTGATTTTCCGCTTTATTTTACTAAAAGATGTCTTTTTGATTATTATATTATTTTTTACCTCTTTTTGATTTCCAACGTGGTTACGGCATGACCGAATGGTCGGAATTTATTTTAACCGAAGCTAATGGATGATACAATTCAAACGTTCGGTGGAAATTTATTTTATTTTTAAGTTAAGCGAGAAACGACTTAAGTAAAATGGCTTAAGCACGTCAACAGGGGGTATAAAAAGTAAACAAAACAAGAATCAAAATGCACGAAACACAATGTGGACCACTACGGGTACATAGAATGAATCGAAAAGCTTGGTTCGAGGTACTTACCCGTTGAAGATCGAAGAACGATGAAGAACGAATGAAGAACGTCGAAGAACGGTTCAAACCTTTGCGAGATTCCTCACGGAAAACGTTACGGAAACGTTTCGGAAGCGCCTCGGCTTAGATTTTCTTCACGGAAACAATTTTTCCAAGCAAATTCGAAAGAGAGAGAAGTGCCTAAAGGGCTGGGATCCCTTCCTTCTTCATTCCCTCCCCTATTTATAGCAAAATAGGGGAGGTGGTTGCCGCCCAGCTCGCCCAGGCGAGCTCAGCTCGCCCAGGCGAGCAGGGTTGCTTCCTCCAGAAGCAACCGCCTTCTGGAGGAATCTTCTGGAGGGCCCAAATGGGCCTGGGTGCTATTTGCACCCCCATTTTTACTAAGTACACCCCCCTCTGCTGTTTTTTGGTGATTCTTTTTTCGTAAAGTTACGGAAACTTACGAATTTTGTAACGATACTTGTTTTCTTTCCGTAATGTTACGGAACCTTGCGGATTACATAATCATCCCCTTTTTGACTTACGGAATGTTACGGAACCTCACTTAATTATGCAACGATGCTTCCATTTGATTTCCGATGTGTCACGGAAACTTACGGATTGTGCATCAATATTTTTTTGGTTTTTCGGCATGTCCTGGAATTTCATAAATTGCCTAACGATGGGTGCCAAGCACCTCACAAGGACCAAAGAATGGTCGCATGTCATCAAGCAAAGGTCCCCGGACGAAATTAGGGTATGACAGTTGCCCCTCTTTACTTGTCTTTTATTGGAGATAAAAGAAAAGTAAAGATAAGACACTAATTTCGTCCCTCTCGATTTGACGAGAGTCGCGGGTGACCATAAAATCTCCACATGCGAATGACTTGTTGTTCCCAGAATTTCACAAATTGCCTAATGATGGGTGCCAAGCACCTCACAAGGACCAAAGAATGGTCGCATGTCATCAAGCAAAGGTCCCCGAAAATCAGTGTATGACACTAATTTCGCTCCTCTCGGTTGGCGAGAGTCGCGGGTGACCGTGACTTGTCGTTCCTAGGATTTCACAAATTGCCTAATGATGGGTGCCAAGCACCTCACAAGGACCAAAGAATGGTCACATGTCATCAAGCAAAGGTCCCCGAAAATCAGTGTATGACACTAATTTCGCTCCTCTCGGTTGACGAGAGTCGCGGGCGACCATAAAATTTCCGCATGTAAATGACTTTGTTGTTCCCGGAGGAACAAAAGGTGCAGAAGACTGTGCCAGCCCCTGCATGCTATCAAGCGTTCTGTCTTACAGATAGCAAAAGAATGGGTGCGAATAACCATAAGGTATCTCCGCGTATCATGGGTGCAGAATGACCAAACTTGGTCTCTGCTTGTCATCGGGCCCGCCGCCTCTGGATGACAAAAGGGGTGCGAATAACCATAAGGTATCTCCGCGTATCATGGGTGCAGAATGACCAAACTTGGTCTCTGCGTGCCATCGGACACAACTGTGTCTAAATAGCAAAGGGGTGCGGATAACCATAAGGTATCTCCGCGTATCATGTGTGCAGAATGACCAAACTTGGTCTCTGCGTGCCATCGGACACAACTGTGTCTAAATAGCAAAGGGGTGCGGATAACCATAAGGTATCTCCGCGTATCATGGGTGCAGAATGACCAAACTTGGTCTCTGCGTGCCATCGGACACAACTGTGTCTAAATAGCAAAGGGGTTCGGATAACCGTAAGGTATCTCCGCGTATCATGTGTGCAGAATGACCAAACTTGGTCTCTGCTTGCCATCGGACACAACTGTGTCTAAATAGCAAAGGGGTGCGGATAACCGTAAGGTATCCCCGCGTATCATGTGTGCAGAATGACCAAACTTGGTCTCTGCGTGCCATCGGACACAACTGTGTCTAAATAGCAAAGGGGTGCGGATAACCGTAAGGTATCTCCGCGTATCATGTGTGCAGAATGACCAAACTTGGTCTCTGCGTGCCATCGGACACAACTGTGTCTAAATAGCAAAGGGGTGCGGATAACCGTAAGGTATCTCCGCGTATCATGTGTGCAGAATGACCAAACTTGGTCTCTGCTTGCCATCGGACACAACTGTGTCTAAATAGCAAAGGGGTGCGGATAACCGTAAGGTATCCCCGCGTATCATGTGTGCAGAATGACCAAACTTGGTCTCTGCGTGCCATCGGACACAACTGTGTCTAAATAGCAAAGGGGTGCGGATAACCGTAAGGTATCTCCGCGTATCATGTGTGCAGAATGACCAAACTTGGTCTCTGCGTGCCATCGGACACAACTGTGTCTAAATAGCAAAGGGGTGCGGATAACCGTAAGGTATCTCCGCGTATCATGTGTGCAGAATGACCAAACTTGGTCTCTGCTTGTCATCGGGCCCGCCGCCTCTGGATGACAAAAGGGTGCGGATAACCGTAAGGTGTCTCCGCGGGCTACCGGCTCTTGAGTTATGGCAACAAAAGGCGGTGTGGTCGACAAAAGCGAGGCTCTTGCTCCTACGTATCCTCCAATGAGGAACTCAGACCTACGTAGTTCTGGATAACTTGTGAGACTTGAAAAAGTCTCGGTGTTTTCTCCACTAAAATGCAAACATGCTTTAGCAAAGAGACAAATATTCCAACTGATTTAGAGCAGCATATGATTTTTTGAGTGAAAAACAATGCGTCTACCGGGGAGGGAGAGTCTGCTGATGAAATCCCCCATAACCTTAACTGAGATTTTGGATGTTAGCATTTCGTTTCTAAATGAACATTTAGAGGAAACACTGGGTTCGACAAAATAGAAGAAAATCACTCAAAGTGTATCAATCTCGCACAGGTAAGTGTTTCATCCTAATTCCGAACCATAGATATATCATGACTTGACTTTGCAAATTATTTCCTATCAAATCAAAAATTACATGTGTGATCATGGATCAATAGGACTTCCCTTGGGAATGGGTTCTTTTGGTGGGTTTTTCGACTTTTGTGTGTTTTTGGCTTTTGATTTTTTGTTGGCTTTTCCTTTTCTGTTTTTGTTTAGTGTGGGGCGAAAAAGTCGCTAGCGCACTGATTTTGGTTGGCAATTAAAGGGAGAAGACCATTTTAGGTCATGGTTTCCTTTCCTTCTTTTTGTTCATTTGGTGACAATTCTGTATTGTTCAGATATTGTCCGGTCTAAAGACCTCTCTGCACATTTCTTCTGGTTTCTTTGACCAGGAGCTTTCTTCTTTTTTTTTCTTTACTTTCTCCCATTCTTTGGTTGGGACTTTTCTTTCTTTTCTTTTTTCTTTCTCCCTCTCTTTGATTGGGAATTTCCTTGTTTCCTTTTTTCCTTTGATTGGAAATTTTCCTTCTCTTTTTCTTTGATTGGAAATTTCCCTTCTATTCTTTTTTGCTTCCGAGGGTAAGGATTGACATTCTCACCCTGGGTCAAGGTTTATGGTGAGTCAGGATCTTGGCTCAAGACTTGTAGAATGGCTAGGCATGGTACATGTCAGGGTTTGGTTTGGTTCAAGGATAAAAGGGATGCCCCACATTATTTCCATGACACAAATGCAAAAATGATGATTTGGAAACTTCATGCAAAACTGGTCATGCATGCACCTATGTGAACACTCAAGTGCCAAACTTTTATGGTCATGTGATGCTAGGGCTCAGGATTCATTTCCTCTATTTTAGTCAACCCAATGTTTCCAAAATATGTTCTTTTATCCATTTGTGCATTCATCCAAGTCCATTTCGGGCGTCCGGGAAAATTTCACAGCATTCACCCTTCAGGTGTACACACATTTTTTTTCCAAAAACTAGCTATGATCAGCGAATTTTTCTTCAAAGAAAAGTTGGAAGTCATCTCTTTTCAAAAGCATGTTGGTTTTTCAGCTAGACAACTTATTTTTCTTTTTTCTCTCTTTTTTTCTTCTTTTTTTTTTTTATTTGTTTATTTCTTTTTCTTGTTTGTTTTTTTTTCTTCTCTTTTTTTTTCATGAGGTATTTTGCTATATACATGCATATCCAAGGTATCTTGCTACCTAAACATACATATATATGTTTTGTAAGGTATTTTTGCTATATACATGCATATCCAAGGTATCTTTCTACCTAAACATACATATATATTTTGTGAAGTATTTTTTGTTTACATACATGCATATCTAAGGTATCTTTCTACCTAAACATACATATATATATTTTGTGAAGTGTTTTTTGTTTACATACATGCATATCTAAGGTATTTTTCTACCTAAACATACATATATATATTTTGTGAAGTGTTTTTTTGTTTACATACATGCATATCTAAGGTATTTTCACTACCTAAACATACATATATATGTTTTGTAAGGTATGACTACCTTCCGAGCTTGCGCTTGTTTTATTTAAATTCCCAGGATCATGAGCAACTAGGTGCGTCCTACTATAAAAAGTGATCAAATAGCAGGCAGAAATTTAAAAGGTACTAGGTTGCCTCCTAGTAGCGCTTCTTTAACGTCTTGAGCTGGACGCCTTATGACTTGTCGGTCACTGACCTAGTACTTTGCTTACCTTTGGCTTTGGACTTGGTCTCCTATTGGTCGGCCATGTGGTGTAGGCAATACTCAAACCTTTTTGTGGATGAGCAGAGGTGAACTCTAGAGGTGATGGCGGTGCGTCTGTTGCCCGCTGCCGGCCATCGCCAGGCTGCTGTGGTGTTTCGCCCTGCGCCTGCCTGGAGACGCAGAACTTCTTGATGAAAGCTCGATTGGTAGGGGGCGACAGGCACTCCCTAGAACGGACAGAGACCCGTAATTAGAGCTTGACAACTCCAAGACCCTGCTGGACTTCTTCGGGTCCACTGGGTGTCTTGCAGGCGCGATCCCTGCAAACAATAGATGAAATCAGAAATCAGTTGAGCGATGTGCATACTTACCTATGCCATGATGACGTGACCTTGTCGGGGGAACGGGCACCCTGTAGGACTATAGAGGCCCGTAACCAGAGTTGGAAACCCCAGGGCCCTGTTGGACTTCTTCGGGTCCACTAGGCGTCTTGTGGGCGTGATCCCTGCAAACAATAGATGACATCAGAAATCAATTGAGCCATGTGCATACTTACCTATGTCATGACGGCATAGACCAACCGATACATCTGCAGGCGGAGATTGGCATTATGGTCGCTGGGCAGAATGTTGCTAAATAGCAACGTCATCTATATCTGTGTAAGAGTGGTCATGTTGGTGCGCATGATCCGCACTCGTCTCTTTGCAGCGGCACGGGTGAAATCTTGCCCCGGTATGCATAGTAGCTGTGTGATAGCCTCCCTTTCTGGTTGTGCTTGCACAGTTGGCCCTCCTCCAATATCAGGGGGTGGCCCCGGAACCGTTAAAAGGAAACTACTGGTCCCTTAACCGGGAGTGTAAGTCTCGGTTAAGCATTTAAGGACAGAGGACCTTAAATTATCTTAAGGTGTGGATATGGAGCCCACTGAAAGTGAGGACGCGTAGTCCTCTAAAGGCAAGGGCGTGTAGTCCTCTGAAGGTGAGGGCGTGCAGCCCTCTGATGGCGAGGACGTGTAGTCCTCTCACTGGTGAGGGTAACTAGTACCCAAGGTGAGGGCGTGTAGCCCTCTCAAGGCGAGGACAGGTAGTCCTCTGGAGGTGAGGGCGTGTAGCCCTCTGATGGTGAGGACGTGTAGTCCTCTCAAGGTGAGGACGTGTAGTCCTCTCAACGGTGAGGGTAACTAGTACCCAAGGTGCCACCCTTATGAGAAAGCAAGAGATCGACTCATCGAGAGGGCCGGTCATCCCAAATCCACAAGATTTGGACATTAGATGTAGGAAATCTATGCAGTTAACATGATTTTTAGGGATGCAGATGCATGCAACCTTTGTCGTGAAATTTGGTAAATGCGGACTTCATATGAAACAATGCAATGTAATGGAAAGTTGTACAATGTTCATGACATTCTTTCCCTATTTTGTGATTTTGATTTTGATTTAATTTTTTTGGAAAACATAGATTGACTGTCCTTTTGAAAGAGGTGATAATTCATGCGACCTTATCCTATCTTTTTGCAAATCTCTCTGGGAACTCCCTCAGAGTGTATGTTCTGTTTGATTTAGTCACTTGACCGTTTTGGAGTGATGGGAATGGAGTCGTTTGATAATTAATCAATCTATTGAAATTCCAGGGCTTGTCTCCCTTTTTTTTTCTTGTTTAAAAACATCGACGGGTGTGAACTTTTGATCGGCCCCTATGTTCACTTGAGGCTCATGCACGGTGCCCCTCATTGCCCCAGTGTAAGGCTTTGAGGTACCAATCGTTGCCTTTCGTCATGACCTTGTAGGAGGGAGCCTATTGGGTGAGAACTTCTAATCTGCCCCTAGGTTCGCTTGAGGTTTTTGCATGGTGCCTTTCGTTGCCCCAGTGTAGGGCTTAGAGGTACCAAGTGTTGTCTTGTTTTCACGACCTCGTAGTGAGGAAGAATGAAAGAAGCAGTTGATTCTTGCAAAAAGAATTTTCCAAGGACGAGAAATATTTGAAGGATTTTTTTTAGTTGATGGATTAAGTCAAATGACTCCTATGTAGAAGCAAGATGTTTTGATGTTTTGATGATGCCAAAGGATCAAGTGCTTCTAAGTTTTATTCAAGACAAGAATCCAAGAAAGTCAAGATATATTATCAAGTTTGATCTCTTAGAATCTTTAGGAAGAAGTTTCCAAATTGAAACAAACAAAAGGTTTGACCAAAGAATTCTATCATTTCAAATTGAGATTTGCTCTCTGGTAATTGATTACCAGTAGTTGAAAATGTTTTAATACAAATTTTTAAAACCTGTAATCGATTACATAAGTCTTGTAATTGATTACCAGAGGGGATTTTCAGAAAATAATTTCCAAGAGACATATCTATTCAAATGTTTTATGAACGGCCCTTCAAATGTTTTAAAGAGAGTTTTTATTGCCCAAACAGTTTTATCCTCTCGAAAGATCAAGAGTATTTCTGAACTGAAATGTCTTATCCTCTCAAAAAGATTCTTTGGTCAACCACTTGCTTATTCAATAAGGAATTTTGATTGGTCTTCATTGTACAATCTATCCCTTTTAAGAGAGACCTCTTCTTCTCTTCTTCTTATTGCTGAAAAGGGATTAAGAGACCGTGGGTCTCTTGTTGTAGAGGATTCCTGAACACAAGGGAAGGGTTATCCCTGTGTGCATTGTTAATCCGAAAAGAGAGATTGATAGTTCAATTGGGGAATAGTCTTTGCATCTTAATTCAACCCCCATTTTTCTTAAGGTAACTGAGGCCATTTGTCCAACATCCTATTCTTGATAACTCACTTCTCTCTAAAAAGACAAAATGAGGTCACATGAACGTCTATATTTTTACTTGAAAACACAGTCAATCAAATGCCTTTTTATTTTTTATTTTGAAACTTATTTTTTTATTTTGAAACTTATTTGTTTTGAACTTTGCTCGTTGTTTTACGGCACCCCCACCAACGTGCAAGATGAGTAATCTCTGATTGAACGGCCTTGGAAGTCAACACTAGGAGCGCAGGTTGCTTGAGCAAACAGACCAATGGCTTACACCCACATCCCGGTGAAAGTTGAATAAGCAAACATGCGTTTGTGAGAGGATGAGGGACAAAGATATCAACTTTATCCATTTCATTTAACATTGTAGCTGTGGTTTACAATAATGGCATAAACTTGGAAACCCTGATGAGTCATTAGGGACACCTAACAACAGCTTTCAAAATTGCCCCATGTGTGGCATCTCTTGTCAATGTCAGGATTTACACACGATTCTCCTCAAATTTCAGCCAGCCCGCATCAATTAGACCTTGCACCTTACGCTTCAGAGCCCTACCATGCTCAATGGAACGCCCCGGGGCTTCTCCGTGACAAGCACACGTTGCGTTCGAGTCGTATTCTCGGATAAATGGAGGTTGATGAACCTTGGCTAGGGTTATGGCTACCATTGAATTATCAAGTAGATATGGGAGCAAGTCAGCATAGGACACTGGAATTGGGGTGAATTCTACAGGCTTTCTCGCTGCAAAATTCACTTCTTGGTTGGTGTTTTTGGTTTGTGCTAAAGGTGGTGTTCGTCATTGGAAGTGCGGTAGACAGACTTTGTGGTAGATTTAGGGATGGCCTTTGTGGATAACTGGGTGGTGGGTAAGGAGAAAGTTTGTTATTGGCTGAGTAAAGATATTGTTGGGTTGGTGGGAAACTTGGCCGTACAGGAATGGCAGTCACAGCATGGGTTTCTCCCTCATCCTCACCTTCTTCATTTGCCCCAGTTTTCTCAGCCGTCCTAGTAGGATGATCAAATTTGCCTCTTTTCGGACTCACATTGATCCTTTCACTGGCGAAGACCAAATCTGCAAAGCTTTGAGGGTGCACAACCCACCATCTTTTCATAGTAGAGTACCGATAATGTGTCTACCATCACGATTATCGTCTCCCTCTCCCTTATTGGGGGTACCACCTGGGCTGCCAGATCCCTCCACCTTTTGGGCGTGTTCTTTTAATGATCCGTCCCCCTTTTTGCACACTGTTTGTAGTTGCATCCTATTCAGAACCATATCAAAATTGTACTGATACTGCCTAACACAGGCAACCATTAGGTCCTTCCAAGAATGGACTCGGGAAGGTTCCAAGTTAGTGTACCAGGTAACAGCTACCCCAGTAAGACTTTCTTAGAAGGAATGTATCAGCAATTCCTCATCTTTTGCGTATTCCCCCATCTTCTGACAATACATCTTTAGATGGTTCTTGAGACAAGTAGTCCCCTTGTACTTGTCAAAGTCCAGCACCTTGAACTTGGGAATGACCATGTTTGGGTATTAGGAACAACTTTCCTAGGTTAGCAAAGGCATAATCTTCACCTCCTTCAATGGCCCTGAGCCTTTCCTCTAGATGATCCAACTTTCCCATTTCTGCCATAGCATGAGGGTTTTTACTTGTGTGGAATGCAAGAGGGGTAGTTGTGGGTGATATTGAGGGCCTTCCAAAGGGTTTTGTAGGGGTATACCACCAACTGCTTGCCCTTCCGTAGCATATCCGAGCCAAGGCTCGAAGTTGGCTAGATCGTGGTGGGGAATTTCATGTGTCTCCTCCATGGGTCGAGAGACATGTGCATGATCAGATTGAGGTTGTTGGCTCTTAATGAGTATGGGAGTGGAGTTATTGAGATTTTCATTGAGAGTGTATGCCACATTGGGTGGTGTATAGTTGGGAGGCAAGCCATATGATGGGAAGGCGTGCTCATTTTGAATTTGCACATCATGGGGTCATCCGTACTTCCCAAATCTTTGCCTACCATATTTGAGGTTGGATGATTCATTTGGTTGATGCCGGATGGGGACATCAGGTTCACCTTAGCAACAACGCTGGTAGCGGCAATTGCAACCGCATTGGCTCCCATTATCTTCTTCACGCTCATCATGGCCTCCATCATTGTGGTCATTTTCTCTTTAATGGCCTCCATGTCGGCCTTCATCTTCTCTTGTATCTCCTCTACTTCACCCATTACTCTAGCTCTAGCACAAGTTCGGTGAGGACGCCATAAAGCATGTTTTTTCTTTTTGATAAGTTCATTTTATTTTATTTTATTTCATTTTTCAACGAAAGAATGCAATGAGCAATGCAACCAATGAAAAGCATGGATGTATGCGAATGATGTACAGTTGAAGTATTGCGAATTTTTACGCAGGATATGGGGTTGAATCAATTTAGATTTTCAACATGGTCCATGACATCTTTGTCAAGGTGAAACTGGAAGTAACAAGGACATAAACAATCCTAAATATGTTTGGCAGTAAACGAAGCAGTGATGTGACTCGATTCATCTTTTGCCCCAATTTTGCAAAACGGTTACTTCCATATTTCAACTTGACTTGATGAACCTTTTTGTAAAAGCATGAGCTTGGTTCAACCCCGTAATCCAAGGAATGGCAATTCTGATCGCCAATACTTCAACAACATCTCATAGGGACGAATGACTCGGGCATACTTTAAGCTTTATGCACGGAAAATGTAATTATGAAATTGAGATGCCCGAAGAAACACCATATCCTAGTTAACCATGCATTAGGTACCATGTTCAATTATTTTGTTTTTAAGTGAAACGGGTTTATGATCCCAACATGGTTGGCTCATGGTGCCTAACACATGAAACTAAGAATGTAGTGTGAAATTTCACGCTTCCCCCTTTTTTGTTTTTGTTTTGTAGAGGAAAACGCGAGGATGAGCAAACATGAAAACAAATGGTATGCAATTTTGCAGACCAAAAAGTTTGTTGAACGCATATGCATGATGATGCCATGACTCATGCAAAATGTGAGGCTGGAATATGATAACGGACAAATGCAGGATATGTCCATTATGATGTTATGAAGAGATGCTTATGCGATGCATGATATGAATGCATTTTACGGACACGAGAGCCCGGAAAATTATCTCTTCTTACTTGTGCATTTGGGGGCGCAGTGCCCCATGTGTACAATTAAGAAGGTGATATGGACCTTCCGGCTTCCCATGACAAAGGACGAGACCAACATACAATGCATGCTAGAGATAAAATGCGGGAGTGACTTGATTCGCACTGATTTTTGGAGTAAAAACGTGGGATAAACTCATTTTATTCAAAAAGTTATAACTAGTCAAGATCTGAGCGACAATACAAACTTCCTAGCGGTTTCTAATCATATGGTCCATTAAGTCTATCATATGTTGACAATAGCTGAGAAGTCCGTGGATCTTCTCGGGGGCGGAGTAGGTGTCCGCCATTGCTTTGGCCTTGGCTAGCAATGGGGGAAGTTCTTGACTCCTGTTCAAAGTAAGAGCAAATCGGTCCGTCCACATTGTTGCCTCTTGGTGCAATGAATCAATTACCCTTTCCCTTGCTTCCCTTTCTGCTGATATCTTGGCGTACTCATCCTCTAGCCTTTGCTCGTGAGTCGCCGCTAGATTTAGCCTCTCTTTGCACTTATCGATGATGGCCCACATATTCCCTTCAGTCTCGCTTAACTGTTGGGACAAATTTCTTTTCGACCTAAGGCAAACCTTTAGCTCGTCCTTCAAGATCATGCCTTTGACCCGTGATGATTCCTTTCACCTCTTCGGAGCTTGAGCTCACTATTGCTGCCCTATAAAGCCCCTCAAAACTTTGCTTTGGTCGTGTTCTTCCTTTCGGGCCTTCTTGGTTTCTCATTCCAAGGCTTCATCGGTGGCCATATTGACATCCCTTAGTTCATCATACTCTTTTCAGACTTTGATGGCTATGGACTTGAACTTCTCTTCGACTACCCAGGCTCTTTCAAGCTCTACCTTTAGGGCTTGTACCTCATCACTTTCTTCCGAAGCTTTAACCTCATCGTCTCTCACAGTCTTTAGATTTGGGAGCCAATCCAATCCTTGTGTTCGGACTCTCAGCCACTTATGATAGCCGTCGATGATCCCATTACTGCTTCCCCTAAGCTCTCTGTCCTTTCTTCACGCCGCATCCCATGCCTTGCGAACTCCTTGGAGTACCCTCGCGTTGTGGTCACTGAAACCCCGTGCGATGAAAGGCGTGATGCTTTCGTCTAATGGCGCTCCTCTCATGCGGTAGCCAAGCTGTCTTATGGCGAGAACGGGATTATAATTAATACAACCCCTTGTTCCTATCAAGGGAACATTTGGACATCCTTCGCATGAAGATAGAATCTTGATTCTTCCTTCCTTCTAGCGAGGGAACCAATTAACAGACGCCCCCCCATGCTAGCCAAGAGTTGGTCCCAATTCGCCTTTCCTTTTTCAACGCACGAGCGGTGACCTTGTAGCGGATAGACGGGCCTACCTACTTGGAGAAAAAGGTGTGAAACCAGCCCCACATAGAGAGTTGGAGTACAACAAACAATCCTTGCATTGCTTTCTTCACATCTTCGGTCGAAGGTGTCATATAGGTCGGCTAGCATAGCGACAACCGGACTTTCCTTGTGGTTATGATAGGCGAGAAAAACGTCGATCGCTGCCAGGTCCACCAACCCATCCACATTTGGAAAGAGGACTCCCTCGAAAATCAACAGTGTGAGAATATCTATGAATGGGGTCCACTCGCCTTTATCTGCCAAGATTCTTGCTTTTACCTCCAAATATTTTCTCGGTATTCCGACCACCCCATTTTCGACTTGCCTTTGGCGGTCTAATTCCTGCGCCGAGATTTGGACTTTTTTAGAAATTCTGGCCAATGAGGGGTAGAACCCTGAGAAGAGGTATGGTTTCCTTCCCCCTAGAGGACATCCTAGGATCTCTTCAAATTCTTCCACCATTGGTGATAGCTGGAAGTCCCCAAAGATGAAGCACCTCAACGGCTGATCATAATACTGGGCGAGGGAGGCAATTGGTTCCATGGAGACTTCTACCCTAGCTAGGTCCCAAATGCTTACCATAGGCTTTGCGGAAGGCTTGCCGTTGAAGTTGACCCATTAATTGCCCCAACTTTCGTAAACTGGTGACCTCTAAGCTCTTGATTTTGACTTGATAAAACCTCTTTTTAAGCGAAGGCTTTTGACTTGATCCCATGTTTTACTAAAGTGAAATAAAATCTAGTGTGAATCAAAACTCCGACATCTATCATGGGTGGAATGGATGAATGCATGAAGGAATGCATATGACACGGATGCAATTTATGAATACGGGAGCTCGGGAAATTGTCTCCTTCTTAGATACAACGTCTTGGGGTAGCAAAGTGCCCAACGTATGTATTTAAGAAGGTGACACGGACCCTCCGTTGGTTTGCCCAAGAGAGGGGATTAAGACGGAACCCGCACATGATGCACATGCGAAAGGTACAATACGGGGATGTACATAGTATGATAATATTCACTGAACATAAGCAAACGGGTATATGATACTTATGCATGGCAGTGTGAAAAATGGCACGCAGCGTGTTTGCTCCGTGCCCCTATTTAAGGGACCTATAAGGGAGAGAACTAACTAGGCTTTTAGCAATAATCCCCAAGGTAGTTATATCTCTCTTGATGGTTTCTAGAGGTATCATCCCCTTTGAAGAACATATTGTAGCAGTAGGGACTACTAGCAACAATAGGTTTCCAAAGAGAAAAGCTCTAGATGAGGGTTCACTGTAATCAAGCAAGTCGGAGACCTAGCACGATCACAGATTCACCTCCACTCCTTATGCTCCCATGAACCCGGGTATAGGGCCCTTTTTCACTCACAGTGTGTGCAAATAGTGTTGGTGTTTGTGTGCATCAAATGAATAAATATTTACTTCATGCATACATTTTAAAACGCACTAAAAGCAACAACGAGTTTGTATACACAAGAACATAATGAAAGGAAACCAACAAAGGGGTAAGTCACGGTAAAACATTGCACAAAATTAAATGGCCTAACTCTCTAAAAAAAGTCCCCAGTGGAGTCGCCAACTGTCGCAACCTACCCTTCGGCGGGAGGGCGACGCGTGACTCGCGGGATGCGTGTTCCACGAAAGGAATACGCGCGGAGTCGCCACCAACGTTTATTCGAGGAAAACGTCGGAAAAACCGGAAAAGACGCGATCTACGAACTTTTAAGTTGAAAGGTTCGGGAGTTGTATTTACGCACGGGGAAGGTATTAGCACCCCACACGTCCGTCCCAAGGGACGGCAGCCTTTAATCGAATGTGCAAACATGACTTTGATTTTTTATGTTCCCTTTTTATGTTCTTATATCCTTTATACCCTTTTTATATTTTTTTCCTTTTTGTGGTCGACAAGGGTGTTTCCCTTTGCTCCTACGTATTCCTCAATTGCGATGAGGAAATCAGACCTACGTAGTTCTTTCGGAACAAAGTGTTTGGTTAAGTTGTTTTTGTCTTTTTTGCAAAATATGTTTTTATTGAACAAAAGGTCATTTAAGGTGTTGAACCATTAAACGGTCTTTTGATTTTGAAAGGGGAGAAACGTTAAGGCGTTGGACCATTAACGATCTCTTGTTTTTGAAAGGAGAGAAACGTTAAGGCATTTGGACCATTAACGATCTCTTGGGGTGGTCGACAAAAGCGGGGCTTTTGCTCCTACGTATCCTCAATGAGGAACTCAGACCTACGTAGTTCTTTCTTATCAAGTGATTCTTTTTTTTTACTTAAGTGGTGATCATTTTAAGGCGTTGGACCTTAAAAATGATCCATTTCACTTAGTGAGAAATTGAAATGACAAACTTCAAAAGCCTATTTTTGTGGACGAGCTTGACTAGGCGAGTTGATTTTAGCCTTAATTTCACTTTAGTTATTAATCAATTCGGTTAAGAATGAGAAATCCCAAAGAGAAAACGTCCGATTGATTTTCCGCTTTATTTTACTAAAAGATGTCTTTTTGATTATTATATTATTTTTTACCTCTTTTTGATTTCCAACGTGGTTACGGCATGACCGAATGGTCGGAATTTATTTTAACCGAAGCTAATGGATGATACAATTCAAACGTTCGGTGGAAATTTATTTTATTTTTAAGTTAAGCGAGAAACGACTTAAGTAAAATGGCTTAAGCACGTCAACAGGGGGTATAAAAAGTAAACAAAACAAGAATCAAAATGCACGAAACACAATGTGGACCACTACGGGTACATAGAATGAATCGAAAAGCTTGGTTCGAGGTACTTACCCGTTGAAGATCGAAGAACGATGAAGAACGAATGAAGAACGTCGAAGAACGGTTCAAACCTTTGCGAGATTCCTCACGGAAAACGTTACGGAAACGTTTCGGAAGCGCCTCGGCTTAGATTTTCTTCACGGAAACAATTTTTCCAAGCAAATTCGAAAGAGAGAGAAGTGCCTAAAGGGCTGGGATCCCTTCCTTCTTCATTCCCTCCCCTATTTATAGCAAAATAGGGGAGGTGGTTGCCGCCCAGCTCGCCCAGGCGAGCTCAGCTCGCCCAGGCGAGCAGGGTTGCTTCCTCCAGAAGCAACCGCCTTCTGGAGGAATCTTCTGGAGGGCCCAAATGGGCCTGGGTGCTATTTGCACCCCCATTTTTACTAAGTACACCCCCCTCTGCTGTTTTTTGGTGATTCTTTTTTCGTAAAGTTACGGAAACTTACGAATTTCGTAACGATACTTGTTTTCTTTCCGTAATGTTACGGAACCTTGCGGATTACATAATCATCCCCTTTTTGACTTACGGAATGTTACGGAACCTCACTTAATTATGCAACGATGCTTCCATTTGATTTCCGATGTGTCACGGAAACTTACGGATTGTGCATCAATATTTTTTTGGTTTTTCGGCATGTCCTGGAATTTCATAAATTGCCTAACGATGGGTGCCAAGCACCTCACAAGGACCAAAGAATGGTCGCATGTCATCAAGCAAAGGTCCCCGGACGAAATTAGGGTATGACAGATGCTTTTTAGTTTTGTTTATGCATTCTTTCGAACACTTTATAGGCACAAGAAAATCAACACTTATTCTAAAATAAATAATTTTGACATGTTCTAGCATTCGGTCTTACATCAACTTCGAATAAAATAAAAGCAAAAAAATTATCTCCTTTTGATCGATTTTTCCTTAGCATGAAAGATGAGGAAAATTTGCAGTATTTCATATGCTCTAAAGTGATGCACATCACAAAAATAACATACACGCTTTCTTTATTAAACATGTTCAGAAAAATATAATTTCAAGCAGTAAAACATCATTCATAGTGATGTTAATGCTTCTTTTGTTTTCTATGATTAGTTGTATACTAGCCCACTTGGTTAGTCCACTTCATTCTTCAACTACACTTTCTCTTATTCCTCAACAAGCTTCCCACATCAAGAAACAAAATCTATTTAAATTACCCAATATCTATAACATGGACACACATACAACATTCATAGCTGAAGATTACTCATACCACATTGTACTCAATTTCATGTAGGGGGTCATAACAATCAACCACCAACATTTGCAATCGTTAACCTCACAAACAAGTAGCAATTGATAGGATAAGACACACTTAACAAATGTAATCTCATCACCATGACATTTTCATTACAAGCTCATCACCAAACTTCCAATACAACCAATTCCAATTTCAAAAAATAATGTAGCATTCAATTATGACAATCCACCACTCAATGACCTTAAAATCAATGTGCAAAGTTAGAAGGAATCATGTAGTATTCTTAATCAAACATACATAGATATATATAATCTTTCATCAACACGTTACACCCACGTGCGTTGTCATTATAATTAAGTGTTTCTTGACTTCCACATGGCCTATAGGTTAGCTCTATGAACTACCCTACTCTACAACTCCAAAGCCATGTGGGGGCCATTCTTAGGTTAGTGAGGTGCCCCCAACGAATACTAAATTTCCACAAGTAGTGAACTATCTCAAACACCTCGTACCTTTGTTGTTGAGGGCTCACAGATATCTCCCTGTGGTCCTTTGAGGCTCGCACACGGTTTGCTCCCCTAACTTCCAATTGGCGTCATTTTTCGCATGGTGCTCCGATTGACGAGTGTGACCTCAGATGAGATGTAGAGAATAGGTTCGTAATTCCAAATTAGCGAATTTTTGTCGTTCAAACTTTAACCTTGGACACGCAAAATGGTGAGGGATCAAGAGCTCATGCTCTTGTGATTTAAAAAGTTTGTATTGAGAGGAATTTCAACATGCACAAATGAATGTTTTGAGCTTTGGTGTTGAATTGCTTAAACAACGGCTTAGAGCGTGTGAGAAGTGCTAGTTTGTTCATGATTTGGCCTTTGGTGAGAGGAATGGAAAAGGAATGAAGTAGTGCGACTTTGTGTTGCAGGGTCCATAATATACACAACTTTGTTAGCAAGAGAATTTGAATGGAGGGGCGTGTTGGAATTTTAGGGGATCTTTATAAAATACCAACAATCACTCAGAATATATTACGTTAGATTATCAAGAAGAGTTTTAGGAATACCTGGATCAATAATGTTTGATCAAACAAACGCAGCAAAATCTGAATCCATAGGTGATTTCTTATGTATGCGCTCTTCTTAGGATCTGCTATGAAATGTTGCAGAGACAATGAATAACTGACTAAAAGCATAATTGGTGGCTTCATGGTTCTTTCTCAACCAGAATCTCTTTATTCCTCAATAGAACCTTCGTAACTCTTCAGATGGGGAGAAGAGAAACTATGTGTGACGACTCAATATATTGGGGACCATATCTTTCTTATAGCGTGTTAACTTAATAGGGTTCTCATTATCCCCTAATGGGCCAACACTGACATCTACGCATTTAAGTCCATATCATATGATTTAGTTGTCTAACAAGCTTACTTAATTTGATCACATAAAATAAAACCAACTAATGATAAATAGCTAATATAATTGTCTTATAATATCAGCCCACGATAATGATTGGAATAGAAAATTCCAACAGGGTATAGTGCATACTAGGCATTAGACTTAAGCAGTCTTTGATTTCAGGGAGGTTACAAGGCTAGATGAAATGGTATTGTATGTGATGACCTTATGATATGACAAGGAATGAATTGAAAGAATGGAAAGAATTGGGTGGTAGGTAGTTTTCTTGAATTTGTGGCAAGCTCTGAGTGATAAAGAATGTTGCAATGTTTCACTAAGGTGTTATTTTCTTGTCTAAAGAAAAGTAGGAAAGGTGGTGGAGGTTGTTGACCATGGAGTAATAAGGCTTAAGTTTTATAAAATGTTTAAATGAATTTATAAGGTGTTAAACTTATAAAATTATGTATTATAAGGTTTATAGGGAAAAAGAGAAAAAAAATGAGAAGTAGCAACTTGTATGTTAGTTTATTAGCCACAAGATTATAGAAAGGAAATGAATAGAATACTACAATAATACAAGTATAGGCCAACATCTTAGGGGTAATGGGATTAAAATGAGTGTAAGCTGAATAGAATAAAGGATAAGGTAAAAACTTTAGGATATAATTGAAGGATTATGATTGAGATTGAATAAATTGCAAATGATAGCTTTACTAATTAGCATATGAAATTGGATCAAAAACACAAGCAATGTGAACTGCTATAGCAACAATAGTTTTCTTAGAATCTAATTTAGATGGACTATAAGAGCAAGAATAAATTTAAGAATTTATTTAGATTGTGCAACAATCCCAAATTGACTTTTTTTAAAACTTGAATCACTCAAAGAAACCCAAATCATGTCCTTGTCACGGGTATTAATAATTGTTGGATCAAGTGGCCTCAGAATAATTAAGAAGGGGAGGTTGAATTAATTATTAATGAACCTTTACTAATTAAAAAAAACTTATCCTTCTTAATGTTACTAAATTCAATTAGGCTTTTACTATAATATTAAGAAAGTAAAGAACAGAAATAGAAACTTAACCAAAAGTAAAAGCGATAATTAAAGTGCACAGTGGAAATTAAAGAGTGTAGGGAAGAAGAAGACAAACACAAGAGTTTTATACTGGTTTGGCAACAAGCCGTGCCTACATCCAGTCCCCAAGCGACCTGTGGTCCTTGAAATTTCATTTCAACCTTGTAAAAGCTTTTACAAGCAAAGATCCACAAGGGATGTACCCTCCCTTGTTCTCTTTGAACAACCAAGTGGATGTACCCTCCACTTGAACTGATCCACAAGAGATGTACCCTCTCTTGTTCTCAGTTACAACAACCCAAGTAGATGTACCCTCCAATGTGTTAAGACAAAGTTCTCAGGCAGTTAGTCCTTTGAAACTTTGTGAAGGGGAAACAAAAGATATCTCAGGCGGTTAGTCCTTTGAAATCTTTTGTTTAAGGGAAAGAGAAGAATCAAAAGAATTCTCAGACTGTGCCATTTTGAATTCTTTGAAAAGGGAGAAGGGAGACACAAAATAATTCAGGCAGTTAGTCCTTTGTTCTTTTGGAAAAGGGAGAAGAGAGACACAAAAGAATTCAGACGGTTAGTCCTTCGCTCTTTTGGAAAAGGGAGAAGAGAGACACAAAAAGAATTTAGGCGGTTAGTCATTGTCGAATTCTTTTTGGGCATAGGGAGAAGAGAATGAAAAGATATAGCACACTTTTATTTTCTGTGAAAGGACAAGGTTTGGAAACCAGAAAACTTAGAAAGCTTTTGGCAAAGGAAGAAGAAGAAGAAGAAGTTCAAAGAGATGTTCAAAAGTTATGAAAAAGTTGTGTAAAAGGTTATTGAAATGCAAGTCAAGGTCTTGCTTTTATAGACTCTTCATGTCTAGTCAAGAAAACCATTGGAAGAGTTATAACCTTGAGAAAAACCTAAAAACCATTGGAAGAGTTACATCTCTTAATTTTTAATCAAAACTTGTCACTGGTAATCGATTACCAAAACCATGTAATCGATTACACAAAGCATTTTATGAAAAGATGTGACTCTTCACAATTGAATTTGAATTTCAACGTTCAAATCCATTGGTAATCGATTACCAATATATTGTAATTGATTACACCATTAAAAAAACAATTGGAACGTTGCAAATTCAGTTAAAAGCTTTTGAAATCAAACTTTGCCACTGGTAATCGATTACAGGAAACTGGTAATCGATTACCAAAGAGTAAAAACTCTGGTAACTTAGAAAATTTTGAGAAAAACTCTTTTGAAAAACAAAATTGTGCTATGTTTGTTTTTTGAAAAAAAATTTCAATACTTCCCTTGTGAAGTCTTCTTGATTTCTTCTCTTGAATCTTGAATTAATCTTCTTTTGAATCTTGAAATCAAACTTCTCTTGATTCTTGAATCTTCTTGATTTCTTCTTATGAAACTTGAAATTAAACTTGATCTTGAACTTGTTGACTCAATCTTGAAATCATTCTCTTGGGCTTTTTGTTATCATCTTTGTCATCATCAAAACTACTTGAATCAACTTGATTCATCATCATGAATCTTGCTTCTACAATAATTGTAAATCATTAACCTCTAGCACAGACCACTAAGACATTAGTTATTCTATACTCATGATATATATATATATATATATATATATATATATATATATATATATATATATATATATATATATTAATAACAAAACTTAAATAACTCACTTAATCAATTAAGCACATATAATTACTATACAATTTCATTAAGCTAGCTTCTAAAAAAATAGGATGTTACACCATTTAACCTTAAGCCTTCTGATCCACCCAAGAAATAACCTCCATATGATCCCAAACCCTTTAACACCAAAACTTCCCAAAAGAAGAATGCTCCAGACTCTAAGTTTGAACCTGAATCTAAACATGCTCCCAAAAGACCAACCATCAAAATCAAACACCCCTAACACAAACCTCAATCTACTCTCATCTTTCCTCCTAAGCCACAAGAATCTATATCTTAGATTTTTCCAACCCCTTAGCCTAAGCCAACATCACCATCAAAGAAGCATGAATTTGATGTTGAGATTCTTGAAGCTCTTACCCCTCAAACTTTAGACCTCTCAACCTTCATCCAAACTGACTTCACCCCCTTTGAGCAAAAAAGAAGTTGTTGCCTTGAAAAAGACTGAGAAGAAGTCTTTGTCTAAAACAAGAAAGAAGGCCAAGTTGGATAAATCCTTGGAGAAAAAGGAGGCCTTCGAGCTAGATGAGGTTCTTTTGGCTTCTGTGCTAACTCTATCTACGGAAGAGCACAAGAGGAAGCTAGAAGAGGATGCAAGCTTGGTTTACTTAGCTGGGAAGGTATCTGAAGAAATTCCAGAAGATGTTGTTATGGAATTTAGAAGACCTTATTTCTTGAGATAGTGTAGAGAAAGGTTACTGAGAAGGCCACCATGATGGATATAGATGGTGAGCCTATGCCTAAATAAATAGTGATTGAGTCTGCCATAGCTCACTTAGAAGATGAAGTAAGAAAAGTTGAGATTGAAAGGGTGCAATCTGCCACAAAGCATAGAGCTAAAATCATGTTTGTATATGATTCTGAAAGACAAGCAGAGATGGAAGTTGCCATGGTTCCTAAATATAGGGATCCTGAAGGGAAGGATGCTCTTGAAGAGGTTGTGCATAAATTTTTCACTAAAGCATCTCTAGGAGATAAAGATGTGTGTTGTTGGAAATAAATTTAATTGGATTGGTAGAACATGATGTAAGCTCCATTGGAGCTTATAGGCCTAGGATCTTCTTCATCAATGGATTCCTTTGCTTCTTGGAAGATGAATGGCAGCGGAATGGAGAAGGAAGAGAGAGAGGAGACGCCACTTCAAGGAGAAGATGAGTCTAGAAGAAGCTCACGACCATAGGAGGCCATGGATAAGAGCTTGGAGGAAGAAGGAGATGAATGAAGGGAGAGTGATGTGAACCTTACGGGGTGGATCGCTTGATACAGGTAACAAAGATTTTTGGATGACGCCACTTCCAAAGAGGGAAGATAAGTCAGGGTAGACGCCACTTCTAGTGAAGGAAGATAAGTCAGGGTAGATGCCACTTCCGGTGAAGGAAGATAAGTCAGGGTAGACGCTACTTCCAGTGAAGGAAGATAAGTCAGGGTAGATGCCACAAGGATTACCTTGATAAGTCTGAGATTGGTTCAACAAGGAACTCAGAGAGAAACTCTCACCAAATTTTATCAAATGCCAAAAGTTTTTTTTATTGAAAACAAAAACCAATACTTATAGCGTATCTGAACAAAAAGATAAAAATAGACATGGGCCTTCTAAACAGTTTGAGCCAAAATTACAATAAATAAAAATTATTAATAAAAATAGAACATATTTATTATGGGCCTTCAAATTAATCTGGGCCTTCAACAACAATTAATAGTCTTGATAATGTCTCTGCGTCTGGGCCCTCACCCTTTTCCACTTGGGCCTTCATCCTTCTCCACTCGAGGGCTTTGTCCTTCTCCACTTAGGCCTTCATCCTTCTCCACTTGGGCCTTTAGCCTGTATTTGACCAGTTTCAGGATTTTCATCATTCCCTCCTTCTTGGAAAACATTTGCCCTCAAATGTCCAGGATCATCATCGGGTTCAAGTACCATTTCCTTCCTTTTCTTGTTGGCTTGCTTGATACCAGATGATGTGAACCTTACGGGGCAGAACGTTTGATATAGGTTACAGAGTTTGGATGACGGCACTTTCAGTGAAGGAAGATAAGTCAGGGTAGACACCACTTCCGGTGAAGGAAGATAAGTCAGGGTAGACGCCACAAGGATTACCTTGATAAGTCTGAGATTGGTTCAACAAGGATCTCAGAGAGAAACTCTCACCAAATTTTATCAAATGCCAAAAGAAACAAAAACCATTACTTATAGCGTATCTGAACAAAAAGATAAAAATAGACATGGGCCTTCTAAACAGTTTGGGCCAAAATTACAATAAATAAAAATTATTAATAAAAATATAACATATTTATTATGGGCCTTCAAATTAATCTGGGCCTTCAGCAACAATTAATAATCTTGATAATGTCTCTGCCTCTGGGCCCTCATCCTTCTCCACTTGGGCCTTCATCCTTCTCCACTCGAGGGCTTTGTCCTTCTCCACTTAGGCCTTCGTCCTTCTCCACTTGGGCCTTTAGCCTGTATTTGGCCAGTTTCAGGATTCTCATCATTCCCTCCTTCTTGGAAAACATTTGCTCTCAAATGTCCAGGATCATCATCGGGTTCAAGTACCACTTCCTTCCTTTTCTTGTTGGCTTGCTTGGTATATCTTTCATTCTTCTTTGCAATTTGTACCTTCACTTGGTCATACAATCTTTTCACATACTCAACTTTGGCCTGTGCATCCTTATGTTGAAACTCTTGGGGCTTGTTGTTGTAAGTTGGCCTGTTAGGCAATGAAGCTTCTGGAAGGAGATCAACTTGATGTTCTATGCTTCTTGAAGGTGGCAGTCCATGAGGAATCTCCTTAGGAAGGACATCTTTAAATTCCTGCAATAAGGGTTGAACACTAGGAGAAACATAAATAGTTAACTAATTAGAATTATCACTCTCTCTCTTTTGTGTGTCACTCCATCTCTCAAGTATATCACTCTTCCTTTTTCTATTTCTCTATGATGCCTCACTAATATCTCTCTCTTGTTCTCTCTTTTCTCTCCTTCTGATTTGGTCATCACACACTTCTCTGAGGGATAGAGGTTTATGAATAATTTTCTGGTCGTGGTGCTGGAAAGAAATCTTGTTGGTGAAGCCATCATGCACTGCTTTGGTGTCCTCTTCAATGTTGGCCCTCACTAGTGCCATCTCCATCTCCTTATCCTCAACAATCAAACTTCCCTGGGATAACCTCTGGAGTTTTTGTCGCATGGTTCTACTGTAGCTAATTGGAACATACCTCTTTCGCATAACCCTTCTCATCTCAGTCCATGCATCTATCTCCCGCCCTTCTTCTCTCTTCATCTCTCTTTGATTTTTCTTCCACCAAACAAAGGCATAGTCTGAGAATGTAGCTGCTGCTAACTTCACCTTCTGCTCTTCCGGATAATCATTGTAAGAGAATGCATGCTGAATCTTCATCTCCCAGGTAAGGTAGGCGTCTGGGTCACTCTTGCCTTTAAAAAAGGATACATTGAGTTTTACTCCCTCAATTCTGTCTTGCCCCTCTATTCGGTTCGATCCATCATTGACCCTTCTGTTGCCACCATAAGGTCTCCCAGCATTTGGATTCATTTGGTGCTCTAGTCCTTTTATTCGCATGTAGAGCTCTTCATTGTTACGTTTCAACAAACGTTGCATTTGTGTAGTCATCGCGTCCAGTAATAAGCGCTGAAATCCGTCCAGTTGATGATATACACCACCATTGTCACCAGCTCCTACCATGATTAAGGAACAAAGAATTTTGCAGTAATTTAAAAAAAAAATTCAGGACCTCACCTCACTCTACTCACGTGTTTCTCTCTTTGATGGTAGTTCACTCATGTTTGATGCTCTCAATATAGGCTTTTGTGTAATGTATTCCCTCTTGCCTTTTACCACTCGTGTTCACTCTTAAGTTCCTGGATGGACCAAATTAGACACACAAGGTAATATAAAATAAAAGGAAAGACAATATAATTATCATAGACTGAGCAACAGATTTGATTTGGGATAACAACTTGGACTTGATTTGGATAGCATATTGGATTTGATTTAGATAAAAGATCAGATTTGATTTGAATAATATATTAGATTTGATTTGGATAACAGATTAGATTGGATTTGGATAACAAACTAGATTTAATTTGGATAACAGATATGATAACAAATAGGATAACAGATAAGACAAGTAAACTTCAAATGCTCATAACTTTTGCTACGGTTGTCCGTTTGAGGCCCACTATATATCAAAACGCTCAGAATTCAGAGGAGAATCCAGATAAGGGGATTTGGTACACGATTTTCTGACAAAAAAAGCCTCTAACTGCCTCAATTTCGTGTTCAAAGATTAAACACCCATTTTTTTCTTCTTTTCTTTTCTTTTTTTTAAAAAAAAAATTCTGCAACTTTTTTTTTTTACTTGAAACAGAACTCAAACAGATTTTTTTTTACTCAAAGTCTGAAAGACACAAGAAACAAGAACAAGAACAAAAACATGACAAGAACAAGAACAAGAACGAAATGAAGACACAAACAAGAACGCAACAAGAAGCAAACAAGAAAACAAATAACAAAACAAGGACAAAACACGAACTTGGAAAAATTACAAAGAAAAATAATAGGATAGGATAGAACCTGTATCAAGAGATGAAGCTCTGATACCAGATGATGTGAACCTGAGTAGGAGCGGATCACTTGATACAGGTAACAGAGATTTTTGGATGACGCCACTTCCAAAGAAGGAAGATAAGTCAGGGTAGACGCCACTTCTAGTGAAGGAAGATAAGTCAGGGTAGACGCCACTTCCAGTGAAGGAAGATAAGTCAGGGTAGACGCCACAAGGATTACCTTGATAAGTCTGAGATTGGTTCAACAAGGAACTCAGAGAAAAACTCTCACCAAATTTTATCAAATGCCAAAAGTTTTTTTTTTATTGAAAACAAAAACCAATACTTATAGCGTATCTGAACAAAAAGATAAAAATAGACATGGGCCTTCTAAACAGTTTGGGCCAAAATTACAATAAATAAAAATTATTAATAAAAATAGAACATATTTATTATGGGCCTTCAAATTAATCTGAGCCTTCAGCAACAATTAATAGTCTTGATAATGTCTCTGCCTCTGGGCCCTCATCCTTCTCCACTTGGGCCTTCGTCCTTCTCCACTTAGGCCTTCGTCCTTCTCCACTTGGGCCTTTAGCCTGTATTTGGCCAGTTTCAGGGTTCTCATCAGAGAGAGAGAGAAGAGCACCAAATTTTGTGCTCTAAGAGAGCTCTGAACTTTGAAGTTTAATTTTCAAATGATCAAAGTAAAAAAAATGAACACCCATGACCTCTATTTATAGCCTAAGTGTCACACAAATTTGGAGGGAAATTTGAATTTCAATTCAAATTTTACTTGAATTTGTGGAGCCAAAATTTCACTAATTATGATTAGTGAATTTTAGTTATGGTTCAGCCCATTAATCCAAGATCATTTCCAAGATCCTCCACTAAGTGTGCTTAGGTGTCATGAGGCATGTAAAGCATGAAGGACATGCACAAAGTGTGACTATATGATGTGGCAATGGGATGTAGTAAGCAAATGCTCACCTCCCCCTCTAAAATTTAATTGGATTGGGCTTCTACTAATTCAATTAAATTTATTTCCAACAATTCACATCAAATATTCACTTAGTGCATCTGAAATTACAAAACTACCCCTAATACAAAAACCAGTCTAGATGCCCTAAATACAATGGCTGAAAAATCCTACATTTCTAGGGTACCCTACCTACATTATGGAGCCCTAAATACAAGACCCAAAATTAATGAAACTTTAATCTAATATGCACAAAGATAAGTGGGCTCATACTTAGCCAATGGGCCCAAAATCTACCCTAAGGCTCATGAGAACCATAGGGCCTTCTCTTGCATCTTTGGCTCAATCTTCTTGGAGTCTTCTATCCAATGCCCTCGGGGGTTTGGATTGCATCATTTCCTCCCCCTTGAAAAGGATTTGACCTCAAATCCAGAGGTTCTTGAAACTCATTAATTCTTTCCTCAACACCTGTAAAAAGAATAAAAACATATGTATTAGTGATATTGGGTATGTTAGAGTACGATAAGGACTGAAATCCCCTTTCCTGCCATCTTCCCATAAGATAATATAGTTCTTCACCAACTCAATGAGTGGTGCTGCAAGTATAGAAAAATATGGAACAAACCTTTTATAAAAGTTTGTTAAGATATTGAATCCCCAAATTTCCCTTATACTTGGTGGAGTAGGCCACTCAGGAATGACCTTTATTCTTTTAGGGTCCATGGGAAGCCCTTGATCACTATTTAAAAAGTTAAGGAAAGTAATGGAATAAAACATACCTTTTTCTTTATTTTCATGTTGATTATTCCTACAAAAAATTACGACAAACATAAGGTGTCCCACATGAGCACCTAGGTTTGCATTGAAACAAAAGATAAGAACAAACCTACCTAATGAGTCCCTATGTACACAAATCATGAAGATGTTAGGTGCATGAGTGATTTTACAAAAAAGTGTTGCACCACTCAACACATTCATCATACCACCTATTTTAGGTATTTGGTGCCTAATAATACCTATTTTGGGCACCAACAAAGCACAAGGATTTAAGCTCTTGCGAACCAAACCCTCATCCAACAACTCCTTTACTTGAGGAATAACCTCAAGCTCAAGAGGTATGGTGGTGCTAAGGGATGTTTCCCTTGATAGGAGAAGGTAGAAAGATTGTTTAAGAAGGAGTGCTCTTTTAATATCACCTTTTTGTCGCAAAATGATTTTCCTTCTTAACAATCTTCTTGGAGGAATCCTTTTCCTCCATTTCCTTCCCCTTGGCCTTTGAAGACAAGGCCTTACTATCCTTCTTTTTCTTTTGTTTTTCTAGTTTTTCTTCCTCATCCCTCTTATCTTTCATAGTTAGTTGATCTTTGGCCACCTTTGAAGGTGTTTGAGGATGCAACACAAATTTAGTGCCAAGATAGGTGAAGGTAATTTCATTAGTTATGCCATTGTAAATGATCTTCCTATCAAATTGTCATGGCCTTCCTAAAAGAATATGTCCTGCCTCCATGGGAACTATATCACAATTAACTTCATCCTTATATGTCCCAATGGAGAAAGGTACCTTCACTTGTTGGTTAACTATCATTTCCCCTTGCTCATTGAGCCATTGAAAATTATAAGGTTTTGGGTGGGGAATGATAGTGAGGTTCAACTTGGAAACTAATCTTGTGCTACAACAATTGCAACAAGATCCACTATCCACAATGAGAGAACAAGTTTTATCTAAAATTTTGCATCTTGTATGAAATATGTTCTCTCTTTGGGATTGAGATAGATCACAAGATTGACCTCCAAGAAGCCTTCTAACCATTAAGAGGTCACCTTCTTCATGGGGGTAGACTTCCTCACTAGACTCTTCACCCCTTACTTCATCTTCACTTCCACTAGAGGAAGAGGACGAAGTAGTCTCCTCTTGACTACTATAAATGTCTGGACCCCTCATAATCATGGTTTTCTTTGGGGGGCAATGAGAGGCAATGTGACCTCTCCAAAGACATTTGAAGCATTTAATGTTGCTAGTCCTTTCTTGGGAACTAGTCTTAGGGGTGGATTTCTGATGCAAGCTCCATTGGAGCTTGTAGGCCTAGGATCTTCTTCATAAATGGATTCCTTTGCTTCTTGGAAGATGAATGGCAGCGGAATGGAGAAAGGGAGAGAGAGAGGAGACGCCACTTCAAGGAGAAGATGAGTCTAGAAGAATCTCACCACCATAGGAGGCCATGGATAAGAGCTTGGAGGAAGAAGGAGATGAATGAAGGGAGAGGGAGAAAAGAGCACGAAATTTTGTGCTCCAAATGAGCTTTGAAATCTGAAGTTTAATATTCAAATCATCAAAGTTCAAAAAAATGCACACACATGACCTCTATTTATAGCCTAAGTGTCACACAAAATTGGAGGGAAATTCAAATTTCACTTGAATTTGAAATTGAATTTGTGGAGCCAAACTTTGGAGCCAAAATTTCACTAATTATGATTAGTGAATTTTAGTTATGGTTCAACCCACTAATCCAAGATCAATTCCAAGATTCTCCACTAAGTGTGCTTAGGTGTCATGAGGCATGAAAAGCATGAAGGACATGCACAAAGTGTGACTATATGATGTGGCAATGGGGTGTAGTAAGCAAATGCTCACCTCCCCCTCTAAAATTTAATTGGATTGGGCTTCTACCAATTCAATTAAATTTATTTCCAACCACACACATCAAATATCCACTTAGTGCATGTGAAATTACAAAACTACCCCTAATACAAAAACTAGTCTAGGTGCCCTAAAATACAAGGGCTGAAAAATCCTATATTTCTAGGGTACCCTACCTACATTATGGAGCCCTAAATACAAGGCCCAAAAATAATGAAACCTTAATCTAATATTTACAAAGATAAGTGGGCTCGTACTTAGCCCATGGGCCCGAAATCTACCCTAAGGCTCATAAGAACCCTAGGGCCTACTCTTGCATCTCTGGCCCAATCTACTTGGAGTTTTCTATCCAATGCCCTTGCGGGGTAGGATTGCATCATTCCCTCCCCCTTGAAAAGGATTTGACCTCAAATCCCGAGGTTCTTGAAACGCTGGGCTTTTTTCCTCAACACCTGTAAAAAGAACAAAAACATATGTATTAGTGGTGTTTAGTATGTTGAAGTAAGGTAAGGTCTGAAAACTCATTTCCTGGGCATCTTCCCATGAAGGAACATGGTTCCTCACAAACTCAATGAGTGGTGCTACAAGTATAGAAAAATATGGGGCAAACCTTTTGTAAAAGTTTGTTAAGTCTTGGAAGCCCCAAATTTTTCTTACACTTTGTGGAGCGGGCCACTCAGGAATGACATTTATTCTCTTAGGGTTCATGGGAACCCCTTGATCACAATTTAAAAAATTAAGAAAAGTAAAGCAATAGAACATACCTTTTTCTGTATTTTCATGTTGATTATTCCTACCAAAAAGTATGACAAACCTAAGGTGTCCTATATGAGTGCCTAAGTTTGTATTGAAACTAAAAATAAGAACAAACCTACCTAATGAGTCCCTATGTACACAAATCATGAAGATGTTGGGTGCACGAGTGATTTTACAAAAGAGTGTTGCACCACCCAAAACATTCATCACACCACCTATTTTAGGGATTTGGTGCCTAATAATACCTATTTTGGGCACCAACAAAGCACAAGGATTTAATCTCTTGCGAACCAAACCCTCATCCAACAACTCCTTTACTTGAGGATTAAACTCAAGCCTAAGAGATGTGGCAATGCTAACAAGTGTCTTTTTACAAAGGAGAAAATGTGGAGGTTGTCTAAGAAGGGAAATTTCTTTAATATTTGTCTTTATTTCAAAATGTCTTTCCTTCTTAGCTAACCTCTTGGAGGAGACACTTACCTCCTTACACTCCTCCTTAACCATTAAAGGTTGTCCTTCTTCTTGGGGGTAGATCTCTTCACTAGATTCTTCCCCTTTTGCTTCTTCACTTTTACTAGAGGAAGGTGAAGTAGTAGCCTCATCTTGGCTACTATAAATGTCTTGGCCCCTCATAATCATGGTTTTCTTGGTGGGGCATTGAGAAGTAATGTGTCCTCTTCCAAGACATTTAAAGCACTTCATGGAGCTAGTCTTCTCTTGCATACTAGCCTTAAGGGGTTGCTTTTCTATTGTCTTCCCCTTATCATCTTTGGGCTTAGAAGGTCTCACCCCTAAGATTCCTTGACCTTGGTCTTTCTTTTGATAAGACTGAGAGCCATAAGATTTTGAAGTAGACTTCCTTTTAAGTTGTTGCTCTACCCTTATTTCCCAATCTAAATTAGCCTCTACATTGTCCTTCCCATGGAAGTATGGGTGTTTAATGTTAACCTCTTGAGGCTTTCTTTTATTTTCTCTCCTATGGGAGTGAGGTCTAAGATGTGACCTATGCCTTCCTTCATAATAGTCACGAAGTTCTTCACTTAGGCTCTTGCAAGAGTTATGACTACTATAGGAGACACGTTTTTCTCTTTTCATTTCTTTCATTATTTTTCTTCTTTCTTCCTCTCTTATTTTCTCTCTTTCATCTTGACTTATTTCTTCCACTCTTTTTTTACCTTTATCTTTTCTCTCTTGTTTTTCTTTCCACAACTTAAGGGATCTCAACTCATCTAATATCTTATACAAGGGGTCCTTAGGAGTAGAACCCTCACCATTAACACTAGATGAAGAATGAAGACTCATGTTGGTTCCTAAGTTATGGTTCTTTCTTGTTGGGGGTTTGAAAAAAAAGGTAAAAGAAACTATGGTTGAAACTAGCCAAAATAAACACTAAAAAAGGTGTGAAAGATAAGGTAAAAACTAATTGGTAAAAGGAAATCTATCTAGGCGGTTGACAATCGAGGGAAAAGGAAATAAGCTATGAAAGTAAGCAAGAAATTAAAGTGCAAGAAATGCAAACTAGGCGGATCCTAAGAGTGTTTGGATGACCTCATTTAAGGTTCCCAACAAAACACTCACTATCCTAAGGGAAAATTGCCTAAAATTATTACACACAAATGGAAGTAGGGTGACCTAGAGGAGGCTCCCAACTTACTTCCAATGAAAGGCCTTTTTGTTACAAAATTTGAAAGCAAAGCAAATTGCCAATTACAAAATTACAAAGAAAAAAGTCCTCAATTGTGGTGGCTATTCTCTCTTTAGTGTTTCACTCAATTTGGAGTGCTTCTTAGTCCAATAGCTCTTAAGGTGGTTGGCCCCATGCTTCTTGACTCAAATTCTTCAAGATATGGCACCAATCCTCCTTTCCAATTCCCTATATGGCAACTCACAAGCAAGGAAACAAAGAGACAAGCAATAACCAAAGACAAAAAAAAAATGAAATGAAAGCTAAACCAATAGAGTTTTAACAAGACAAATTTCCAAGGATTATTCAACAATTAAAGCAATGAAAAGCACAAAAAGGCAAGCTAGGACTCAAAGAGAAACCTAGAATGGCTCTAGAGTAGAGTAGAAAAACTCTAAAAAAAAAGACTCAAGAAACATCTAGTTTTGGCACTTGTTTTCACAATAATTTTCAATTGAAATTTCAGAACTAGGATTGGTATAAAATAGGCACCAATTATAGAACAAATTTTGAGCCAAAACAACAAGCACACTTTCCTTTCACTTTTCTTTTTTTTTTTCCTGGACACTGATTTTTCTGCCAACCTGTGAGATTTTTCTTATTTTTTCCTTTAATCCAAATCGCTTGGTTCTTTTTTTATAATTTTGGTCCAGATGTCTAGAAAATTCAGTAAATGTTTCAGCTCAAAAAATGTAGTTACCAATTCCCAGTAATTTATACAAGTTCGTATGTTCAAGCTGCCAGCACCAGCGATTTGAACCTAGAAATCAAGAGTAGTGTTTATGTTGCTTAAGGCTTGGATAGTTACAATTTGTGTTTGCTTATGCTCAATTATCTTGAATAACACAATTAAGGAGAGCTTAAGACTTATTTTGATTCACAAATCCAGCCACAACTCAGCACCACAACTCAACTTCATCATAGGCATCATGTAGGAAACTTAGAAAGCAAAAAAAAAGTTCAAGAACAAGACTACTTCTAGGAATTGATTTAGAACATGTTATGAACTAAATAACATGCATGAATTAGACTCAAAATTCAAAAGATAGGCTAAGAATGACAAGAATACATGAACAAATGTATCTAGAATTCAATCAACAAAATAAAATTCAACACAAACTTAGAACATAATGTGACAATTACTATGACTAAACATGACTCTAAGACAACATGGATTAAGTGATTTACACATAGATTTTTGTGTTTTTTTTTCTAATCAATATTTTGGAAAAAAAAAATAGATCTAAGGTTCAGCACAAGAATATTATGAATGAAAAATGATAGAACCTAAAATCAACACAAAAACAAGATTCAAGAGTAGATCTACAAAATTTGAACCATAGAAATGCAAGAACAAGTGTAGATCTAAGATTTAATCGGTTTTTTTTTTGAATCTACTCTAAACAGCACCAAACCACAAGACAATGGAGGATATACATGGAGAATAAGATGAAGAACAAGGAATTAAAGAGAATTCACCGAACAAAAAGATAGAGGAAGCAAAAGAACATCACCTAGATGAAGATGCTCTGATACCACATGATGCAAGCTCCATTGGAGCTTGTAGGCCTAGGATCTTCTTCATCAATGGATTCCTTTGCTTCTTGGAAGATGAATGGCAGCGGAATGGAGAAAGGGAGAGAGAGAGGAGATGCCACTTCAAGGAGAAGATGAGTCTAGAAGAAGCTCACCACCATAGGAGGCCATGGATAAGAGCTTGGAGGAAGAAGGAGATGAATGAAGGGAGAGGGAGAGAAGAGCACGAAATTTTGTGCTCCAAATGAGCTTTGAAATCTGAAGTTTAATATTCAAATCATCAAAGTTCAAAAAAATGCACACACATGACCTCTATTTATAGCCTAAGTGTCACACAAAATTGGAGGGAAATTCAAATTTCACTTGAATTTGAAATTGAATTTGTGGAGCCAAACTTTGGAGCCAAAATTTCACTAATTATGATTAGTGAATTTTAGTTATGGTTCAGCCCACTAATCCAAGATCAATTCCAAGATTCTCCACTAAGTGTGCTTAGGTGTCATGAGGCATGAAAAGCATGAAGGACATGCACAAAGTGTGACTATATGATGTGGCAATGGGGTGTAGTAAGCAAATGCTCACCTCCCCCTCTAAAATTTAATTGGATTGGGCTTCTACCAATTCAATTAAATTTATTTCCAACCACACACATCAAATATCCACTTAGTGCATGTGAAATTACAAAACTACTCCTAATACAAAAACTAGTCTAGGTGCCCTAAAATACAAGGGCTGAAAAATCCTATATTTCTAGGGTACCCTACCTACATTATGGAGCCCTAAATACAAGGCCCAAAAATAATGAAACCTTAATCTAATAATGAAACCTCCAATCAAAACACATACAACTTACATGTAAGAAGTTTAACTTCATAATAACAGAAAAAAATGTATGAGGGGTAACTAAATGATACATTGGTACAAGGGAAAGAATGCTTCCCACTAAACCGAGTAAGTGATTCTATGAAGAAATTTTGATTTGTTTTCCCAATTAAATGTGAATAATAATAATAATAATAATAATAAGGGGAAAAGAATACCACCACAATTCCAAGTAGTATTTTATATGCTAATTTTATAAGTAGATCAAATGCTCCCTAACTCTAAAGATTGTTTCCTAGTAACAATCAATCATTTTGAAGGGACACCACCATGTCGTTGCATAGCAACAACAGGCTAAATGCACCTGAAACACCGAAACGATGGAGCAGCAACACATCATATCCTAAGACAGTAGTAACAATACCTGCCATAAACAAATTGTCAACTATTTCTTAGTTATCCTCTTTTAATGAAAAAGAGTTGAATTTGAAGCATATATATATATACATAAAGAGAACATTTTGTAGCTATAATCCCACCGAAATATCAATAGATGTTTCTAGTGGCAAAACAATAATGTGAGATGAGAGTACATATCTATTATAAAGAGATGTACTTGTGCTGCCAAGGTAGGGCAACATAAGGAATTATGGGAGTAGCCTGACAAATGGGACATGTTGTGCCATCCTCAGCTGAACTTGATGATTTATCTTTAGAAAAAGGTCGAAGGAGATTTTTCACGGATGATGAATTAAGAAAGGGAAGAAGCAGGAATAACATTTCCTACAATCAGAATTCGACATAATTAGCTCCAATGGATTGTAAAGTAAGAAGTGCAACATTGTTGCAAATCCACTCGCCAACAAATCAAGATAGCATCTAGCTTTTGTAAAATGCCCAAAACAACTAATAGCAGCTCTCAGGATGTGACAAACATTTTTAGGAATTGGAATAGGGCTGCATTTGAATTACCAATCTAATTAAGCACTAATTTATACTGTTATCAAATAAGAGCTTACTGATATGTTTGATAGTAACACTTATGGAAAAAAGCTAATAAAAGCTTATCATGATAAACTTTTCTATGAAACTTAATGAAATTAGCAAAATAGAACTTATGGGAAAGCCATAAGCTACTTTTACCGTTTCACAACCAACATATACTTCTCTATCTCTCATTCCTATTTAACAGATGTATAACTAGTTCCCCTCCATTTTTAGTCATTTCCAGCCCAAGTGAATATAGGGCCTTAACTATTCTTGGGCCTTCTAGTGTAAACCTGAAGAGATTTAGGGGTCCTAAGGGTTATGGGCTTTGTAGTCCTATCACATTCAGTCAACTAGGCTCATTTTCACATTCATTTGTCTTAAGTAGTAAATAAATGAAAGGTCTCATGTGACCAATATGATTCCACAAGTTAAGTACAAAATGAAGATAAGAAGTACTAAAAATTCATTCCAAACTAATTTTCGGTTCATATATTCAAAGCTAACAACACGATTCATATTTGGGCTTCTACATACAAGCCTAGCTCGTAAGGCTCTTTCAATAAGATTTTGATATCTGCTTCACAATAGCACACAACAAGAAGATAAGTTTTACAGAGCAAGTCAATCATCATACATTTTCACCCTAGAGGACCTAATGAAAATTCAAACTGAATGAAACCAATTATATGCTAGGAATATATCTTGGAGGGCCCAAAGAACAAGAACAACAACAACATCAAATGCCTTATCCAATTAGGTGAGGTTGGCTACATGGATCACCCAATTCTATTATGCTTGATTAAAGACTAAAGATTGAGAAATATATATCAAGTGCGAACTTTTCTTATTGTGAAAAATGAGAAAATTATAAATCTAGATCATACAACGGATGATCAAGATTAAAATTAGTTAGTGGTCATATAACCACTTAAAAAAGTCATGCATTTTTTTTTTAAATCTTTGATCATTCAAATATTTATACACATGATATATATCAAGTGAGAACTCTTATTGTGAGGAAAGAAAAATACAAATATTAATGGTCAAATTTAAAAGTTCATTAGCAGTCATGGATTTGTAGTCACATCACTAAAAAAAGTCTTGTATATTTATTTTTTAATTTTTACTAATTAAATGTGATCTAATGGTTTGAATTTATTTTTCTCATTTCTTACGATAACAAGGGTTTTCACTTGATACATTGCTTGTATATTTCAAAAGACAAACACAGGTGTTGTGTGAATTGTTTGGTTGTTGAAAGGAATCACCTTCCCGTGCAAAGAAATATCAACAGGTTTCCAAATGAAGCAGCTCTATGTATTCCTTCTATCCGTTGTATTAAGATCCATAAACATCTAGCCAATGGTCTTTGGGAAAAAGAAAAATTGAAAGTCAAACTAGATCTCACTTTAATTCAATCCATGTTTGTCTATAGGCTTGCAAGTAAGCAGTGTAGGGAAACATTAAAAAAATACCTACTCAGTATCACCCCATCTACATAAAGCAAAGAAAAATTGTAAGAGAGCCCATATATACTGACCACCAATAGTGGCAATACAATACCAAAGTTGTTGAGCAACAGTGAGTCCAAGTCCCTCCATACCAGTTTGGACTGTGTACAAGTACCACATAAGAATAAGAAGTTAGCAGTTGGGATGAACATTGGACAAGGATGGCAATACTCAAATCAAGATATACATGCACTGGAAACAGACCACCAGAAAAAATGTACACTTTTCCTTTTATATCATTGGTTTGTTAAAGTAAGAAAACACCTCATAAAATTAGACAACTAAACACCTTTAGCAGTATGCTACATGACCGTGATGCAAAGTACAAAAGTTCATTGATGATGTGTATATTTAAGTTTAATTTGACAAAAAATGTACAACAAAAAAAAAACATTTGTATACATGTGTGTTAAAATTTCTTATTCAAAGGCATCAATAGTGTCGCAACATGCCCTTTTGCATGCGTGCGAGACGAGGCTCACGGGTGCGCTTTCCAAAAGGAGGAAAGATGCGCGGAGTCGCCACCAACGTTTATTTGTGGAAAACATCGGAAAAACCGAAGGAAACCGGTCAAAAATGAAAATTCTAAGTTCGGGAGTTGTATTTACGTTTGAGGAAGGTATTAGCACCTCTCACGTTTGTCTCAAGGGACAACAGCCTATTTTTCAGAATTGTGGAAATTGTATTACCTTAACTTTTATTTCTTTTTATTTTTTGAGGTCGACAAAAGCGGGGCTTTTGCTCCTACGTACCCTCCATCGAAGAGGAAATCAGACCTACGTAGTTCTTTCTTAAGGGTGAATCAACGATTCTTTTTACTTGGAAGGTGATCATTTTAAGGTGTTGGACCTTAAAAATGATCCATTTACTTGATAAGGAAAACTGAGATGATAAACCTTCAAACCCTTTTTAGTGATTTTTTGTGGACAAGCTTGACTAGGCGAATTGTTTTTTAGCCTTAGTTTCACTTTAGTTATTAGTCAATTCAATTAAGAATGAGAAATCCCAAAGAGAAAGCGTCCGATTGATTTTTCGCTTTATTTTACTAAAAGGTATTTTTTTACTATTATATTATTATTTTACCTTTTTTTTTATTTCCAACGTGGTTACGGCACGACCGAACGGTCGGAATTCATTTTAACGGAAATTAACGGATATTACAAATCAAATGTTCGGTGGAAATTTATTTTATTTTTTGATTAGGCAAGAAAATGACTTAAATAAATGATTGAAGCACGTCAAAAAGGGGTACGAAAAGTAAATGAAACGAGAATAAAAGTACACAAAACAAATGGGGACCACCACGGGTACATAGAATGAATTGAAAAGCTCAATTTGGAAACTTACCCGTTGAAGAATGAAGAACGAAGAACGAAGAACGGATGAAGAACGGTGAATAACGGAGGAAACCCTTCACGGATTTGCTTACGGAAACATCTCGGAAGCGTTACGGAAGCACCTCGGCTTGGATTTTCTTCACGGAAACAATTTTTTTCACCCAAAACAGCTGAAATACATCACAAGGGGGATCCGGGATCCTTAGAACAGCCCCCTTCAGCCTATTTATAGGAAAAATGGGGAGGAGGTTGCCGCCCAGCTTGCCCAGGCGAGCTGGGTTGCTTCCTCCAGAAGCAATCCAGCTTCAAAAAATCATTTTGGAAGGCCCAATTCAAAATTTCAAAATTGCTATTTGCACCCCCCATTTTGATAAGTTCACCCCCTTCTTTCGTAATTTACGGAAAAGTTACGGAAGCCTTATGGAAGCACATACGACATGATTTTCTTCTTTTTTTCTCTTCCCTCTCACCTGTATTAAGTGAAATATGCTAACTTAGGGTTATGGGAATTTTACGGAAGCATTACAGGTGTCCCGGAAACCCCGAAATCCCATTTTTTAACAAAACGGGGGAGGTGGTTGCCACCTAGCTCGCCCAGGCGAGCTAGGTTGCCTCCACCTTAAGCAAGAAATGGCCCAGAAACCCCTAGAAGGGCCCAGACTCGAAATTTACTATATGCACCCATCATTTTACTAAATACACCCCTATTGCCCCTTTTTTGGCGATTCTTTTTCCGTAACATGACGAAACTTTACGAATTTTGTAACGATACTTATTTTCTTTCCGCAAGGTTACGAATCCTTACGGATCATGTATTTACTCTTTTTTAGCTTTCGAAGAAGTTATAGAAACTGACAGATTGCGTAATAATACTTCCTTTTGATTTCTGGCGCGTCTCGGGACTTCGCATATTGTGCAACAAAGGGTGCCAAGTATCTCGAAGCGGCCAATCAAAGGTTGCATATCATAAAGTAATAATCCCCGAACGAAATTAGGGTATGACAGTTGCCCCTCTTTACTTACCTTTTATCGGAGATAAGAGGAAAGCAAAGATAAGACACTGATTTCGTCCGTCTCGCCCTTTCCGTGATTAGTCCATGACGACTCTCGTCTCTACTCCTTTTTTTTTCTGCACAACACAAAACAAAATACAAACAACCACAAAAACAACAATAATATAATATACACGTTTGGCAAAGGAATCAATCGGGAAAATAACAAAGATCATATTTCCCAGTCAAGAGGGTCCGCACTTGACAGTGTTGAACACATTGGAGAATGGAGGATTGCACTAGAGGGTCCACACTACGCAATCATGAAGAATGGCTCCAAACTCATTGGTGGAGGATGCATGAACGAAAACGCAATTCATGGGGCTCCGAATAAAAGGCGAGGATGGAGGATTGCACTAAGCAATCACTACGCATGGCTCCAAACTCGTGGGTGGAGGATGCATGAACGAAAATGCAATTCATGGGGCTCCGAAAAAGGGTAGAGAATGGAGAATTGCACTAAGCAATCACTACGCATGGCTCCAAACTCGTGGGTGGAGGATGCATGAACGAAAACGCAATTCATGGGGCTCCGAAAAAGGGTTGAGAATGGAGAATGCACTAAGCAATCACTACGCATGGCTCCAAACTCGTGGGTGGAGGATGCATGAACGAAAACGCAATTCATGGGGCTCCGAAAAAGGGGTAGAGAATGGAGAATTGCACTAAGCAATCACTACGCATGGCTCTAAACTCTTTGGTGGAGGATGCATGAACGAAAACGCAATTCATGGGGCTCCGAAAAAGGGGTAGAGAATGGAGAATTGCACTAAGCAATCACTACGCATGGCTCCAAACTCGTGGGTGGAGGATGCATGAACGAAAACGCAATTCATGGGGCTCCGAGACAGGGTAGAGAATGGAGAATTGCACTAAGCAATCACTACGCATGGCTCCAAACTCGTGGGTGGAGGATGCATGAACGAAAATGCATTTCATGGGGCTCCGAAAAAGGGGTAGAGAATGGAGAATTGCACTAAGCAATCACTACGCATGGCTCCAAACTCGTGGGTGGAGGATGCATGAACGAAAACGCAATTCATGGGGCTCCGAAACAGGGGTAGAGAATGGAGAATTGCACTAAGCAATCACTACGCATGGCTCCAAACTCGTGGGTGGAGGATGCATGAACGAAAATGCATTTCATGGGGCTCCGAAAAAGGGGTAGAGAATGGAGAATTGCATAAGCAATCACTACGCATGGCTCGAAACTCGTGGGTGGAGGATGCATGAACGAAAACGCAATTCATGGGGCTCTGAAACAGGGGTAGAGAATGGAGAATTGCACTAAGCAATCACTACGCATGGCTCCAAACTCGTTGGTGGAGGATGCATGAATGAAAACGCAATTCATGGGGCTCCGAATAAAAGGCGAGGCAGGACCGAATGGTCCACCGGGTTTTTTCCACCTAAAAAAGGCAAACATGCTTTTTGAAAAGAAAAATAAATCATTCGTGAGAGCACCATGTCTTAGAAAAACAATATACTTATGCCAAGGGTAATCTTCCTTGTACCCAAAAATGAAAGGCAGGATGTCAACTTTTAGCTTTTGAATGAACATTCAGGGGAAACATCAGGTTAAGCTGAAACTGGGAATAAATCACTCATAGTGTATAAAAACTCACGCAGGCAAGTGTTTTACCCTAATCCCAAACCATAACTGCACCACGACTTTATTTTGCACACGATTTCCTATCGAATCAAAGATCACAAGTACGATCACGGATCAATAGGATTTTCTCGAGGGTAGTGTTTTTTGAGAGGAAACTGGGTGTTCCGGTCTTTTCCTCTTTGTTTATGTGGGGCGGGATATCGCCAGTTGAGAATGATTTTGAGTGGCAATCTGAAAGGAAGAGCCACCAAAAATGGGTTTTCCTTTGCCGGCAGTCACCTACCTTGCCGAAAATTTATCTGGCTTGAAGAATTTCTGTTCTCTTTCTTTCATTGATCGGGAATTACTCTGTTTTCCTCCGATCTTTTCCTTTTTCACTTCCTTTCGATCTTCGATCGGGAATCCTTCTTTTTCTTTCTTTTTTATTGTTCTTTTCTTTGTTTTCATCTTTTTCTTTTTTCTTTCTTTCCATTTCTTCCTTTTCTTTCTTTTCACTTCTCTTTCTCCATTCCTTTCTTTGGGAAATCGGGTTTTAGTATTCTATTTGCTCTCCCTTGAGGAGATTCCGTTGTCCTTTGCTTCGGAGGAAAGGATGAGGATTCTTTTTATAGGCCAAGGTTCAAAATAGTCTAAGGTTGTGTCTCAATGGGGTCTTTTATCGTGGGCGCCCGATCTTGATGTCTGGGGCAAAACAAATTCGTGCGTCAAGGTGTCGGTCTCGGGCCGAACTTCCATATTATTCCGCAAGGCACGCGCGACAATGATGATTTGGAAACAATGTGCAAAATTAGTCATGGCCACAACCAGGTGGGCACTCAAGCATCCCGTTCATGGCATTGTGATACTACGGTTGGGAATTTACACAAACAGACCCAACGTTTCCCAATTATGTTCTTTCATCAGTTCAACGAATTTATCCATTATTATCTCGGTTATTCAGGAAAATAAACTCTTAGCGTCAGTCCCTTGTTTCCAGAAGATATGTTTGCTCTCTACGAATGATTTATGCTTCCTAACTATAACATGTCGACCTTCGAGGTCTTCCTTTCTTTTTTTTTGTTTCATTTTTATATTCACAAAACTATACACCCATGGTCCTCTATGAGGAAAACTTTTCTTTGTACATCTACATTCTTATACATGACAAACTTTTTCTGTACACGCATTGGAACTCTTTCTCTTTACGTCACACGGTCTACATAAAAACTCTATTCTTGTTCAAAGATACACTCGTGGTTTATAAAAAAATTCTTTATATACACTCATTACTCACACACGAGAATTTCTCTTCACACATTATTTACACACACACCAAATCTTTCCATACACTTTTTACATATAAAAACTCTTTTCTTTTCTTTATATATAGACACGACATTTGTTCACAACGCCTCTTTCTTTTTCAATTCTTGGTGTTATCATGATTTTTGTTCGTTTTATTTTTAGGACGACGTTCCTAAAGGAAAACTCTACAAGATTCTGGAACAAACATTATCAACAAATAACGAAGTAAGCACTGACGCAACAATCCAAATAAAATGTATGCACAAAACAAAAGGCAATCGAAACAACAAAAACAAACGTTAGTCCCTCAAGTCATAGAAAAAAGATAACATACAAATGATAAATGATGGAACATACGAATTTGGGGATCCCACGGTCATGTGGCTTCGCATGCCACTGGACTCTTGGGTCACGGTAACAAAAGGTGGGGTGGTCGACAAAAGCAGGGCTTTTGCTCCTACGTATCCTCAATTTGTGATGAGAAACTCAGACCTACGTAGTTCTTGTAAACTGAGACTAAAAATAGACTCGGTGTTTTCTTCACTAAAATGCGAACATGCTTTAGTAAAGAGACAAAACTTCCAACTGATCAGAGCAACATATGCTTTTTTTTTTTTTGGATGAAAAATGATGTGTCTATCGGGGAAGGAGAGTATGCTGATGAAATTTTCTCATAACCATAAATGATATTTTGGATGTTAGCATTTCGTTTCTAAATGATCATTTAGAGGAAACACTGGGTCCAACAAAAAATAGGAGAAAATCACTCAAAGTGTATCAATCTCACACAGGTAAGTGTTTTATCCTAATTCCGAACCATAGATATGTCATGACTTGATTTTGCAAATCATTTCCTATCAAATCAAAGATTACATGCGTGATCATGGATCAATAGGACTTTTTCTTCGGAATGGTTTGTTTTTCTTGGTAGGAACTTTGGCTTTGAGTGTTTTTGGCCTTTTCCTTTTTTGTTTTTGTTTAGTGTGAGGTGAACAAGTCACCGACGCACAGGATTTTGGTTGGCAATCAAAGGGAGAGGGCCACTTTAGGTCGTGGTTTCCTTTCTCTTTTTTTTTCGTTTACTTGATGACAATTCTGTATTGTTCAGATATTGTCTGGTCCAAAGACCTTTCTGGATGTTTCTTTTGTTTTCTTTCGATCCTTGATTAATAATTTTCTTTCCTTTTTTTGCTTTCTCCCACTCTTTGATTGAGAATTTTTCTTTTCTTTTTTTCTCTTTTTTTTTGTTTTCTTCCGAGGGCAAGGATCGACATTCTCATCTTGGGTCAAAGTTTATGATAAGTTGGGATTTTGGCTCAAGGCTTGTAGAATGGCTGGTCATGATATATGTCAGGGTTTGGCCAGCGGTTCGGGGATAAAGGGGATGTCCCACATTATTTCCATGATATACATGCAACAATGATGATTAGGAAATTTTATGCAAAACTGGTCATGCATGCACCCATGTGGACACTCAAGCATCAAGTTTTTATGGTCATGTGACACTAGGGCTCAGGATTCATTTTCCCTACTTAAGTCAACCTAGTGTTTCCAAAATGTTTTTTTATCAATTCATGCATTCATCCGAGTCCATTTTGGGCGTTCGGGAAAATTTTCACAGCACTCACCCTTCAGGTGTATACACATTTTTTCAAAAACTGTTTATGATCAGTGAATTTTTTCAAAGAAAAGCTGGAAGTTATCTCTTTTCACAAGCATGTTGTTTTTTAGCTAGACAACCTTTATTATTTTTTATTTTCTATTTTTTTTCTTCCTTCTTATTCTTTTCTTGCTCGCTCTCTTTTTGCTCTCTTTTTTTCCATGAGGTATTTTGCTACCTAAACATACGTATATTTTTGTGAAGTATTTTGCTATATACATGCGTGTCCAAGGTATCTTGCTACCTAAACATACATATATATGTTTTGTCAGATATTTTTGATATATACATGTCCAAGGTATCTTGCTACCTAAACATACATATATATATTTTGTGAAGTATTTTTTATGAGGTATGACTACCTTCCGAGCTTGTGCTTGTTTTATTTAAATTCCTAGGATCATGAGCAACTAGGTGTGTCCTGCTAAGACTTGAGAAACAAAAGTGATCAAATAACAAGCAGAGATTTAAAAGGTACTAGGTTGCCTCCTAGTAGCGCTTCTTTAATGTCTTGAGCTGGACGTGTGATGGCTTGTCTGTCATTGACCTAGTACTTTGCTTACCTTTGGCTTTGGACTTGGTCGCCTATTGGTCGGCCATGGGTCGTAAGCAACGCTCTAACCTTTTTGTGGATGAGCTGAGGTGAACTCTAGAGGTGATGGCGGTGCGTCTGTTGCCCGCTGTCGGCCATCCCCAGGCTGTTGTGGTGTTTTGCCCTGCGCCTGCCTGGGGACGCAGTACTTCTTGATGAAAGCTCGATTAGTAGGGGGCCTGATGACCTTGTTGGGGGCGACAGGCACTTTATAGAACTCACAGAGACCCGTAATTAGAGCTTGACAACTCCAAGACCCTATTGGACTTCTTCGGGTCCATTGGGTGTCTTGCAGGCGCGATCCCTGCAAATAATAGATGAAATCAGAAATCAGTTGAGCGATGTGCATACTTACCTATGTCATGATGACGTGACCTTGCCGGGGGGAACGGGCACCCTGTAGGACTACAGAGGCCCGTAACCAGAGCTGGAAACCCCAGGGCCCTGTTGGACTTCTTCGGGTCCACTGGGCGTCTTGTGGGCGCGATTCCTGCAAACAATAGATGACATCAGAAATCTATTGAGCCATGTGCATACTTACCTATGTCATGACGGCACAGACCAACTGATACATCTGCAGGGGGAGATTGACATTGTGGTCGCTGGGCAGAATGTTGCTAAATAGCAACATCATCCATATCCATATAAGAGTGGTCATGTTGATGCGCATGATCTGCACTCGTCTTTTTGCAGCGGAACGGGTGAAATCTTGCCCCGGTATGCATGATAGCCTCCCTCTCTGGATGTGCTCGCACAGTTGGTCACCCTCCAATATCAGGGGGTGGCCCAGGAACCGTTGAAAGGAAACCACTGGCCCCTCGTAATCGGGAGCGCAAGTCTCGGTGAAGCATCTAAGGGCAAAGGACCTTATATTCTCCTGAGGTGTGGATATGGAGCACACTGAAAATGAGGACGCGTAGCCCTCTAAAGGCGAGGGCGTGCAACCCTCTGCAGGCGAGGATGTGCAGTCCTTTGATGGCGAGGACATATAGTCCTCTAAAGGTGATAGGTACTAGTACCCAAGGGTCCAACTTTATAAGAAAGCAAGAGATCGACTCATCGAGAGGGCCGGTCATCCAAAAAGATTGGACACGAGATGTAGGAAATCTATGCAGTTAACATGATTTTTAGGGATGCAGACGCATGCAACCTTTGTTGTGAAATTTGGTAATGCTGACCTCATATGAAACAATGCAATGCAATGGAAAGTTTGTACAATGTTCATGACATTCTTTCCCTATTTTGTGATTTTGATTTTGATTTAATTTTTTTTGGAAAACACAGATTGACTGTCCTTTTGAAAAAGGTGATAATTCATGCATCCTTATCCTATCTTTTGCAAATCTCTCCGGGAACTCCCTCAGAGTGTATATTCTGTTTGATTTAGTCACTTGACCATTTTGGAGTGATGGCAATGGAGCCGTTTGACGTTTAATCAATCTATTGAAATTCCAGGGCTTGTCTCCCTTTTTTTTTTCTTGTTTAAAAACATCGACGGGTGAGAACCTTTGATCTGCCCCTATGTTTCACTTGAGGCTCATGCACGATGCCCCTCATTGCCCCAGTGTAAGGCTTTGAGGTACCAATTGTTATCTTTCGTCATGACCTTGTAGCTTGGAACCTATTGGGTGAAAACTTCTAATCTGCCCCTAGGTTCGCTTGAGGTTTTTGCATGGTGCCTTTCATTGCCCCAGTGTAAGGCTTTGAGGTACAATCGTTGTCTTTTGTTATGACCTTGTAGCAAAGAACCTATTGGGTGAGAACTTCTAATCTGCCCCTAGGTTCGTTTGAGGTTTATGCATGGGGCCTTTCATTGCCCCAGTGTAGGGCTTCGAGGTACCAATTGTTGTCTTGTTTTCACAACCTTGTAGTGAGGAAGAATGAAAGACACAATTGATTCTTGCAAAAAGAATTTTCCAAGGACGAGAAATAGTTGAAGGATCTTTCAGTTGATGGATTAAGTCGAATGACTCCTATGTAGAAGCAAGATGTTTTGATGTCTTGATGCTGCTAAAGGATCAAGTGCTTCTAAGTTTTATTCAAGACAAGAATCGAAGAAAATCAAGATATATGATCAAGTTGATCTCTAGAATCTTTAGGAAGAAGTTTCCAAATTGAAAAAACAAAAGGTTTGACCAAAGAATTCTATCATTTCAAATTGAGATTTTCTCTCTGGTAATCGATTACCAGCAGCTGAAAATGTTTATCACAGTCACTAGAAATTTGAATTCAAAATTTATAATGTGCAATTGATTACACATGGATGGTAATTTATTACCAACAGTTTATTGAACGTTTTAATTCAAATTTCAAAACTTGTAATCGTTTACACAAGTCTTGTAATCGATTACCAGAGGGGATTTTCAAAAAATAATTTCCAAGAGTCACATCTATTCAAATGTTTTATGAATGGCCATCAAAGGTGACTTGGAAACACGAATTTAAAGGGAGTTTTCATTGCCCAAACAGTTTTATCCTCTCAAAAGATTAAGATTTTTTCTGAACTGAACTGTCTTATCCTCTCAAAAAGATTCTTTGGTCAACCACTTGCATATTCAATACGGAATTTTGATTGATCTTCATTGTACAATCTATCTCTTTTAAGAGACATTTCTTCTTCTCTTCATCTTATTTCTGAAAAGGGATTAAGAGACCGTGGGTCTCTTGTTGTAGAGGATTCCTGAACACAAGGGAAGGGTTGTCCTTGTGTGGTTCAGACTTTGTAAAAGGAGTTTTACAAAGAGAGTGGAAAATCTCAAGTGGGTTGCTTGAGGACTGGACATAGGCACGGGAAGTGGCCGAACCAGTATAAATCAAGTTTGCATTCCTCTCTTCCCTTAAACTTCTTTTATTTATTGCTATTTATCTTTTGCTTTAAAGAAGTTTATTTTGAATTGTCTTTTGAGTAATTCATGTTAAGGGTGCATTGTTAATCCGAAAAGAGAGAGTGAAAGTTTAATTGGGGAATAGTCTTCGCATCTTAATTCAACCCCCTTTTTTCTTAAGGTAACTGAGGCCATTTGTCCAACATCCTATTGTTGATAAATCACTTCTCTCTAAAAAGACAAACTTTCTGGAATGATAAAATGAGGTCACATGAACGTCTTGAAAACACAGTCAATCAAATGCTTTTTTTTTTCTTTTTGAACACTTTTTTTATTTTTATTTTGAAACTTATTTGTTTTGAACTTTACTCGTTTTACGGTGCCCCCAACAACGTGCAAGATGAGTAATCTCCGATTGAACGGTCTTGGAAGTCCAAACTCAGGAGCACAAGTCACTTGAGCAAACAAACCAATGGCTTGCACCCACGTTCCGGTGAAAGTTGAATAAGCAAAGATGCATTTGTGAGAGGACGAGGACAAAGATATCAACTTTATCCATTTCATTTAACATTGTAACTGTGGTTTACAATAATGGTACAAACTTGAAAATCCTGATTAGTCATTAGAGACATCTAACAACAGCTTTCAAAATTGCCCCATGTGTGGCATCTCTTGTCAATGGCAGGATTTACACGCGATTCTCCTCAAATTTCAGCCAGCCCGCATCAATTAGACCTTGCACCTTACGCATCAGAGCCCTACAATGCTCAGTGGAACGCCCCGGGGCTTCTCCGTGACAAGCACACGTTGCGTTCGAGTCGTATTTTCGGAGAAATGAAGGTTGATGAACCTTGGCTGGGGTTATGGCTACCATTGAATTATCAAATAGATATGGGAGAAAGTCAGCATAGGACACTGGAATTAGGGTGAATTCTACAGGCTTTCTCGCTGCAAAATTCATTTCTTGGTTGGTGTTCTTGGTTTGTGCTAAAGGTGGTGTTCGTCATTGGAAGTGCGGTAGACAAACTTTGTGGTTGATTTAGGGATTGCCTTTGTGGATAACTGGGCGGTGGGTAAGGAGAAGGTTTGTTATTGGCTGAGTAATGACATTGTTGGGTTGGTGGGAAACTTGGCTGTATAGGAATGGCAGTCACAACATGGGCTTCTCCCTCATTCTCACCCTCTTCATTTGCCCTAGTTTTTTTTGCATTTATCAAAGCATGATGATCAGATTTGCCTCTTTTCATACTTGCTTTGATCCTTTCGTCGGTGAAAACTAAATCAGCGAAGCTTGAAGGTGTGTAACGCACCATCTTTTCATAGTAGAATACTGGTAATGTGTCTACTATCATTGTCATCATTTTTTTCTCCGTCATTGAGGTGCCACTTGAGCTGCAAGGTCTCTCCACCTTTGGGCGTATTCTTTTGAAAGATTCGTGCCCCCTTTTTGCACATGTTCTGTAGTTGCATCCTATCCGAAGACATTATACTGACACTGCCTAACGAAGGCAACCACTAGGTCTTTCCAAGAATGGACTCGGGAAGGTTCCAAGTTAGTGTACCAGGTAACAGCTACCCCAGTAAGACTTTCTTGGAAGGAATGTATCAGCAATTCCTCATCTTTTGCGCATGCCCCCATCTTCCGATAATACATCTTTAGATGGTTCTTGGGGCAAGTAGTCCCCTTGTACTTGTCAAAGTCCAGCACCTTGAACTTGGGAGGGGTGATGATATTGGGTTCTAGGAACAACTTTTTTAGGTTAGCAAAGGCATAATCTTCACCTCCTTCAATGGCCTTGAGCCTTTCCTCTAGATGATCCAACTTTCCCATTTCTGCCATAGCATGAGGGTTTTTACTTGTTGTGGAATGCAAGAGGTGTAGCTGGGGGTGATACTGAGGGCCTTCCGAAGTGTTTTCAAGGGGTATACCACCAACTGCTTGCCCTTCAGTGGCATATCCGAGCCAAGGCTCGAAGTCGGCTAGATTGTGATGGGGAATTTCATGTGTCTCCCCCACGGTTTAAGAGACATGTGCATGATCAGCTTAGGGTTGTTGGCTCTCAATGGGTATAGGAGTGGAGTTATTGACATTCTTATTAGGAGTGTACGCCACATTGGGTGGCGTATAGTTGAGAGGCAAGCCATATAGCGGGAAGGCATGCTCGTTTTGAATTTGCACATCATGGGGGCCGCCCGTACTTCCCAAATCTTTGCCTACCATATCTGAGGTTGGATGATTCATTTGGTTGATGTCGAATGGGGACGTCGGGTTCACCTTAGCAACAACGCTGGTAGTGGCAATTGCAACCGCATTGGCTTCCATTATCTTCTTCATGCTCATCATGGCCTCCATCATTGTGGCCATTTTCTCTTTCATGGCCTCCATGTCGGCCTTCACCTTCTCTTGCACCTCCTCTGCTTTACCCATTACTCTAGCTCTAGCACAGGTTCAGTAAGGGCGTCGTAAAACGGGTTTTTTCTTTTTTATAACAATGATTAAGTTCTTTTTATTTTTTATTTTTGAAGGAAAGAATGTAATGAGCAATACAACCAATGAAAAGTATGGATGTATGCGAATGATGCATAGTTGAAGTATTGCGAATTTTTACGCAGGACATGGGGTTGAATCAATTTAGATTTTCAACATGGTCCATGACATCTTTGTTAAGGTGAAGCTGGAAGTAACAAGGATATCAACAATCCTAAACGTGTTTGGCAGTAGATGAAGCAATGATGTAACACGATCCATCTTTTGCCCCAATTTTTGCAAGATGGTTACTTCCATGCTTCAACTTGACTCGATGAACCTTTTCGTAAAAGCACGAGCTTGGTTCAACCCCATAACCCAGGGAATGGCAATTTTGATCGCCAATACTTCAACAACATTTCGTAGGGGTGAAAGATTCGAGAATACGCATGCTACGCATGGAAAATGTAATTATGAGATTGAGATGCCCGAAGAGACATCCTTTCTTAATTAACCACGCATTAGGTACCATGCTCAATCATTTTGTTTTGTTGTTTGCGTTTTTTTTTTTAATTTTAGAAATGGGTTTATGATCCCAACATGGTTGGCTCATGGTACCTAACACATGCAACTAATAATGCATCATGAATTTTCATGCTTCCCTTTTTTTTTTGTTTTTGTTTTGTAGAGGAAAATACAAGGATCATGTATGAGCAAACATGTAGAACAAAAAGTATGTTGAACGTATATGCATGATGATGCAATGACTCATGCAAAATGGGAATGTGATAACAGACAAATGCAGGAACGATATGTTCATTATGATGCTGAAGAGATGTTTATGTGGTGCATGATATGAATGCATTTACGGACACGAGAGCCCGGAAAATCATCTCTCCTTACTGCGCATTTGGGGGCGCAGTGCCCCATGTGTGCAGTTAAGAAGACGATATGGATCTTTCGACTTCCCACGACAAAAGACGAGACCCACATACAATGCATGTGTGACGGCATGATGCAGATGCGCAAAAGCGCAACAGGGGGATGCACAAAGTACGACAATATCCATAAATAATTACAAGCAAAGGCGTATATGACATTTAGGACTACATGCATGGCAGTGTTTAAAATGGCACGCAGCGTGTTTGCTCCGTGCCCCTATTTTAGGGACCTACAGGATAGTATCTAGGGGTCTCTAATAACTATTCCCAATGATTCATAACTCACATAGCCGTTTTCTAGAGGTATCATCACTCAAGATAATAATATTGTGGCGGTATGGAATACCAGCGACAACATATTATAAAGAGAGAAAGCTCTAGACGAGGTTTCACTATTATCAAGCAAGTCAGAGACCTAGCATGATGATAGATTCACCTCCACTCCTTAAATTCCCATGAACCCAGGTATAGGGCCCCTTTTTCACTCAAACCCGTGGGTGCTTAGAATGCAGTGTAAAGAATGTGAAATAGACAACAGTTATTTACATTTTACATAGTTCGAAAAATGCACACACAAAGTTTCATAATTCCACAATTCCTTAAAATAGGCTAACTCACAAAAAGTCCCCAGTGGAGTCGCCAACTGTCGCAACATGCCCTTTTGCGGGCGTGCGAGGCGAGGCTCACGGGTGCACTTTCCAAAAGGAGGAAAGATGCGTGGAGTCGCCACCAACGTTTATTTGTGGAAAACGTCGGAAAAACCGAAGGAAACCGGTCAAAAATGAAAATTCTAAGTTCGGGAGTTGTATTTACGTTTGAGGAAGGTATTAGCATCTCTCACGTTTGTCTTAAGGGACAACAACCTATTTTTCAGAATTGTGGAAATTGTATTACCTTAACTTTTATTTCTTTTTATTTTTTGAGGTCGACAAAAGCGGGGCTTTTGCTCCTACGTACCCTCTATCGAAGAGGAAATCAGACCTACGTAGTTCTTTCTTAAGGGTGAATCAAACGATTCTTTTTACTTGGAAGGTGATCATTTTAAGGCGTTGGACCTTAAAAATGATCCATTTACTTGATAAGGAAAACTGAGATGATAAACCTTCAAACCCTTTTTAGTGATTTTTTGTGGACGAGCTTGACTAGGCGAATTGTTTTTTAGCGTTAGTTTCACTTTAGTTACTAGTCAATTCAATTAAGAATGAGAAATCCCAAAGAGAAAGCGTCCGATTGATTTTTCGCTTTATTTTACTAAAAGGTATTTTTTTATTATTATATTATTATTTTACCTCTTTTTTGATTTCCAACGTGGTTACGGCACGACCGAACGGTCGGAATTCATTTTAACGGAAATTAACGGATATTACAAATCAAATGTTCGGTGGATATTAATTTTATTTTTTGATTAGGCGAGAAATGACTTAAATAAATGATTGAAGCATGTCAAAAGGGGGTACGGAAAGTAAATGAAACGAGAATAAAAGTACACAAAACAAACGGGGACCACCACGGGTACATAGAATGAATTGAAAAGCTCAATTTGGAAACTTACCCGTTGAAGAACGAAGAACGAATGAAGAACGGTGAATAACGGAGGAAACCCTTCACGAATTTGCTTACGGAAACATCTCGGAAGCATTACGGAAGCACCTCGGCTTGGACTTTCTTCACGGAAACAATTTTTTTCACCCAAAACAGCTGAAATACATCACCAGGGGGATCCGGGATCCTTAGAACAACCCCCTTCAGCCTATTTATAGGAAAAAGGGGGAGGAGGCTTGGACTTTCTTCACGGAAACAATTTTTTTCACCCAAAACAGCTGAAATACATCACCAGGGGGATCTGGGATCCTTAGAACAGCCCCCTTCAGCCTATTTATAAGAAAAAGGGGGAGGAGGTTGCTGCCCAGCTCGCCTGGGCGAGCTGGGTTACTTCCGGAAGGGGGAGGAAGCAACCCAGCTTCAAAAAATCATTCTGGAAGGCCCAATTCAAAATTTTGAAATTGCTATTTGCACCCCCCCAATTTTGATAAGTATACCCCCCTTCTTTCGTAATTTACGGAAAAGTTACGGAAGCCTTACGCAAGCATATAGGACTTGATTTTCTTCTTTTTTTCTCTTCCCTCTCACCCGTATTAAGTGAAATATGCTTATTTAGGGTTATGAGAATTTTACGGAAGCATTACGGGTGTCCCGGAAGCCCCAGAATCCCATTTTTTAACAAAACGGGGGAGGTGGTTGCCACCTAGCTCGCCCAGGCGAGCTAGATTGCTTCCACCTTAAGCAAGAAATGGCCCAGAAACCCCTAGAAGGGCCCAGATTCAAAAATTACTATATGCACCCCCTATTTTACTAAATACACCCCTTTGCCCCTTTTTTGGCGATTCTTTTTCCGTAATGTTACGAAACTTTACGAATTTTGTAACGATACTTATTTTCTTTCCGTAAGGTTACGAATCCTTACGGATTATGTATTTACTATTTGTTAGCTTTCGAAGAAGTTACGGAAACTCACGGATTGCGTAACAATACTTCCTTTTGATTTCCGGCGCGTCTCGGGACTTCGCATATTGTGCAACAAAGGGTGCCAAGTATCTTGAAGCGGCCAATCAAAGGTTGCATATCATCAAGTAATAATCCCCGGACAAAATTAGGGTATGACAAATAGGATATCATCAATTACACTTATTCAGGGCAGGGCAGAGTCATCCATGATGCAAGTAATGTCAACAATAACTGGTGTTTTCCAAAATGTCCATTCCATGTGTTTAACTTTAACCCTTACAACTTATCAAATAATCAACTAGAATTCAGAACCATCTCACAACATTAAAGACTTAATTATCTAAATAGCACTACAGTACATACAGATGAGATTCAGACCTTCCTGTCTTTATCTCTTGGTTCTACTACATGCTCATCTCTGTACCTCAGGTTCAAGAGAGCAATGCCTGGGGTTGGCTTATCCACCCAAATTGAGAACCTCCAAATAAGAAACTCAAGGAAAGCATCAAGCTCAACTTCATACTGAAATAACATTCCTAGCTAATCCCAAAACACATAAAAGAAATTTGAAAGATGTTCAAAACAATTTCCAAATTGGTAGCAAAATTACCACACACATTCCTTTCACACAACAATTACTACTGTAAGTATTTCATAACAATACCTTCATTAATGAAAACACTTTAACCAATTATTCTTTCAACATGGATGACATTTAAATGTCCAATCTCGCTGCATCAACTTGGTTAACTCTTAATATAGAAATTGGAAGAGTCTGCTGCTGAAAACCCAACACGAACAATTCCTTAATCAACACGAACAACTTCATCTGACTCACAAAATAAATTTTCCTTGAATATCAGTTCACAGTGAAAGATTTCTGCTTTACTTCGATCCTTTGTGGCTTTTAATTTCGCCAGGAGATCCCCAATATATTTCTTTTCATCTAACCCAATGTACTCCTCTATGTAACAATAAAAGGAGCTATTAGGCAATTAACTACAACTTGATTATAATATAACAAAAACAAGGAGAGGAAAAAAGACATGCCATTCCCAAGATCAGGTTCTTTGGAGCCAGTAACAACTTTACAACATTCAAATAGACTAAAGCTAGAGTATGGTGACAGTTTTAGGAGCCCTGCAAGTTCCTGGAGGTAAGGAATAAAAGGATATAAACTTTGTAGTATAAAGTATAAACACAAGTGTTTGAGGTATGAAGAACTTAAAACAAAAGTGAACAAATAAACATCATATAGCATCCCTTTAAGAAAATTAACTTAATTAACCAAATACATTGTTCTATTTATCAAACAAGTTTAAGAACATAATGCTGCAATTTAGGAAGGTTATTAGAACTTGTGAGATTACCAATGGCAGCTGGAATTGGCTGAGTGAGCCATTAGAATTTAAAGATGTGGAATTGAATCCAACTTTGTTATCTTACAAGATATTAGTAGCATTAAGAATATAGGGATTGCACAAACATATGAACATATGATACTCAAAACATAGTCCAAATGGGAAGTACAAAAGATCCTAGTTAGGCTAAATGAAGCAAACAACCCTTACAGAAAAACAAGCCATTCTAAATTTCTAATTCTAACTGGGATATGACCAGTGAAACCACAATTTATAAGAAGTTTGCAGAATAAAATAATAAAATGCATTGTTAGAGTTGTTTGGTCAAACACTCATACTTAATCACAATTGAGTTATGATCTTAAAATTCTTAACGACATTCAATATCATTTTACAAGTTTCTCAATTTTCTCAAGTTTCCAATGTCACTAGGAAGTGGTCCAGTTAATTTCTTATTGTAAGACAAATCCCTGCAAAGGAAAAATCAATAACAAAGCACAAAGTCACCACTTTATGAAAAACGGTTTCGTATGCTCACATCAGGGATGTTGTAAATGAAAATGAAATGAGGACTTCATGCAATACAATAGATAATGGCCATACATAATTAGTTTTCAGGATGCTTAGTCCTCAACATTATTTTGATATATACTCCACAAGTTCAGGAGACAAATTAAGATATTTGATCATTGATAAGCACTAGAGTAGAAAATTTACAAAATCAGAAATTTAGATAGTGATCCAATATCTGAAGTAAGCTGGCCAGATAAATCCATGCCTGCTAATGATCTGAAATACTAGCAACCAAGTTAATCTCAAAGAAGACAATTCAAGAGAAGGTATCAATTTTGCAAGAAATTAAAACTTCAAAGTACATGGAGGTAATGCATGAATTGGTATACTCAATGCCATCCCAACCAACACCACAAGGATTTGAACCCACTCAATTAGGTGGTGTGTTCTGCCATTCATTCACTAGAGCCAGCAAAGCACCGACTGCATCAGAAATTAGAAAGCCAATCAAATACATATTGAATCTTCATACAAAAATTGTTACAAAAGGTAAGAGTCAAAGTATATAAAATATATACTGCAGGTAAAGGACATTAAACATACAAGATAGAAGCATATTTATTCCCTCAAAGAACTAAAGAAACATGGAAATAACGCCAACAATAGAACCAAAGACTAACATAACAAAGAGGGAAACAATGCAAAAGCAACGTAAGATAAGCATCAAAATGAACTTTACCCCAACCCCATTGGACCAACATATTCCATGCCACGAGGGAATGACTATAGGAAAGGTAAGTTGCTTTCTACCCCCTATAGAACCTTTTTTCTAAATTTTGGAGCCACAAATTTTTGAGGCACTGGTGCTAATCTTGTTTCCCTCATTTCACGAACCCTACGAGAAAAGTCTTGACACATGCGATTATCGCATACCTCAGCCTAGTATGCATGCTTCCAATGACTAACCTCCTCACCATCACAGGTGCAATCATCTTTGTGCATTGGTCTTTCGGCTGCGGTGGCTTTGGTTCTGGAGCCTGATGTAGCTCCATGTGGAGCTTGTAGGCCTTGGATCTTCTTCATCAATGGAGTCCTTTGCTTCTTAAAGATCAATGATAGCGGAATGGAGAAGGAGGAAAGGTGATTAGAGATGTCACCTCAAGGAGAAGATGAGTTAAGAACAAGCTCACCGCCATAGGAAGCCATGGATAAGAGCTTGAAGATAGGAGAAGATAAGTGGAGGGAGAAGGAGAGAAGGAGCACGAAATTTTATGCCTCAAATGAGGTCTAACTTTGAAGTTTAATTCTCAAATTGTCAAAGTTGAAAAAATGCACACAAAAGGCCTCTATTTATAGCCTAAGTGTCACACAAAATTGGATGCAAATTTGAATTTCTATTCAAATTTCACTTGAATTTGAATTTGAATTTGAATTTGTGGAGCCAAAATTTCACTAATTATGATGAGTGAATTTTAGCTATGGTTCAGCCCACTATTCCAAGATCAAGTCTAAGATTCTCCACTAAGTGTGCTTAGGTGTCATGAGGCATGTAAAGCATGAAGCACATGCGCGAAGTGTGACTATATGATGTGGCAAAGGGATATAGCAAGTAAATGCTCACCTCCCCCTTAGGATGGTACAAAATGTAATTGGATTGAGCTTCTCCCAAATTAATTAAATTTCTCTCCCAACACACACATCAAATAGTGCTTAATGCATGTGAAATTACAAAACTACCCCTAATACAAAACTAGTCTACGTGCCCTAAAATACAAGGGCTGAAAAATCCTACATTATTTGGGGACCCTCCCTACACTATGGATCCCTAAATACAAGGCCCAAAAATAATGAAATCCTAATCTAATATGTACAAAGATAAGTGGGTTCATACTTAGCCCATGGGCCCAAAATCTACCATAAGGCTCATGAGAACCCTAGGGCCTTCTCCTTCATCTCTGGCTCAATCTTCTTGGAGTCTTCTATCTAATACCCTTGGGGTAGGATTGCATCATCCCCTCCCCCTTGAAAAGGATTTGACCTCAAATCTAGAGGTTCTTGAAGCTCTAGGCTTCTTCCCTCAATACTTGTAAAAAGAATAAAAACATTTATATTAGTGGTGTTTGGTATGTTGGAGTAGGGTAAGGTCTGAAAACCCCTTTCCTAGGCATCTTCCCATAAGGGAACATGGTTCCTCACCAACTCAATGAGTGGTGCTACAAGTATAGAAAAATATGGGACAAACCTTTTGTAAAAGTTTGTTTAGTCATGGAAGCCCCAAATTTTCCTTATACTTGGTGGAGTGGGCCACTCTGTAATGACCTTTATTCTCTTAGGATCCGTGGGAACCCCTTGATCACTATTTAAAAAATTAAGTAATGCAATAAAACATGCCTTTTTCTGTATTTTCATGTTCATTACTCCTACCAAAACGTACGACAAACCTAAGGTGACCCATATGAGCACCTAGGTTTGTATTGAAACCAAAAATAACAACAAACCTACCTAAAGTGTCCCTATGTATGTGAATCATGAAGATGTTGGATGCATGGGTGATTTTACAAAAGAGGGTTACACCACTCAACACATTCATCATACCACCTAACATAGGGATTCAATGCCTCATGATACTTATTTTGGGCACCAACAAAGCATAAGGATTTAAGCTCTTACGAACCAAACCCTCATCCAAGAACTCTTTTACTTGAGGAATAACCTCAAGCTCAAGAGGTTTGGTAGTGCTAACAAGTGTTCTTTTACAAAGGAGAATATGTGGAGGTTGCCTAAGAAGGGAAGCTTTTTTAATGTTTGTATTTATTGCAAAATGACTTTCCTTCTTAGCTAATCTCTTGGAGGAGACACTTACCTCCTTACACTCCTCCTTAACCATTAAAGGTTGTTCTTCTTTTCATTTTCTATTCTTTTGCTTATCCCTTTAAGTTTTATTTGTACTTGATCTTTAGCTACCTGGGAAGGTGTTTGAGGATGCAACACAAATTTAGTGCCAAGATGGGTGAGGGTAATCTCATTAGTTAGGCCATTGTAAATTATCTTCCTATCAAATTGCCATGGCCTTTCTAAGAGAATATGCCCTTCCTCCATGGGAACTATATCACAATTAACTTCATCCTTATATGTCCCAATGGAGAAAGGTACCTTCACTTGTTGGTTAACTATCATTTCCCCTTGCTCATTGAGCCATTGAAGTTTATAAGGTTTTGGGTGGGGAATGATAGTGAGGTTCAACTTGGAAACTAATCTTGTGCTACAATAATTGCAAAAGATTCAATATCCACAATGAGAGAACAAGTTTTATCTAAAATTTTGCATCTTGTATGAAAGATGTTCTCTCTTTGGGATTGAGATAGATCACAAGATTGACCTCCAAGTAGCCTTCTAACCACTAGGAGGTCACCTTATTCATGGGGGTAGACTTCCTCAATAGACTCTTCACCCCTTACTTCATCTTCACTTCCACTAGAGGAAGGGGAAGAAGTAGTCTCCTCTTGACTACAATAAATGTTTTGACCCCTCATAATCATGGTTTCCTTGCTTGGAAACTAGTCTTAGGGGTGGATTTATCTATGGTCTTACCCTTAACTTCCTTGGGTTTTGAAGGTGCAGCCCCCAAAATTCCTTGGGTTGGTCCTTCCTTGGATAAAAGTGAAGGCCACAAGATTTTGAAGAAGACTTTCTTTTAAGTTGTTGCTCCACTCTTATACAAAGTTGGATTAACTCATCTAGGTCCCTATATGAATGGAGTTCAACCTTGTCCCTCACTTCCATATTAAGCCCACTAAGGAACCTAGCTATGCTTGTTGTTTCCTCCTCCCTAAGTCCATCTCTTAAAAGGAATAGTTCCATTTTATTTCTATATTCTTCAACACTCATACTCCCTTGTCTAAGCCTTTGGAGCTTGTCCAAAAGCTCTCTTTCATAGTAGGGGGAATGCGCCTCTTCCTAAGGGCACTCTTAAGATCATTCCAATACTCTACTGGAGGATCCCCAATAATCTAACAAGGGAAGTCCACCAATAGAGGGCATACTCTTGAAAGCTAAGGGTAGCCAATGAAACTTTTCTCTCTTCGCTAATATGATGGCAAGCAAAGAGTTGTTCAACCTTCATTTCCCAATCTAGGTAGATCTCAACATTATCTTTCCCATGGAAATATGGAAGGCTAATGTTAACCTCTTGAGGTCTTCTATCCTTTTCTCTTCTTTGGGAGTGATTTTTAGTATGTGACCTATGATGCCCTCTATAATAGTCGCTAAGTTCTTCACTTAAACTCTTGCAAGAGTCATGACTACTATAGGAGACATGATTTTCTCTTTTCATTTCTTTCATTATTTTTTTTCTTTCTTCCTCTCTTATGTTCTCTCTTTCATCTTGACTTATTTCTTCCACTCTTTTTTTTCCTTTTTATTTTCTCTCTTGTTTTTCTTTCTATAATTTAAGGAATTTCAAGTCAATGAGATTCAAGAAAAAATAAAGCAAAAGGACAGCACCACAAGCCAAGGTGGAACATAAAGGAAGTCCTAGAATGGCACTAGATTAGATTGGCAAATTAAAAACAATAATCAAAGAAAAATTCTAGTTATGTCAATTTAGAAACACATATAAAAGATTAAAAACTCCAAGGAGTCAAATAGGATTGTAATACAACTCAAAATAATGAACAATTTTCAAGCAAATCAAGCATACACATTTTTTGTTGTTGTTCCGGACGTGTATTTTGATGTTAATCTTTATCTCCTTTTCTTGCTCATTTCTTTTTCTTTTTTGTTCATTCCTTTTCCATTGTTTTTTTCAAGATGTCTATTTTAGCCATGGAGGAGTTAAGAAGACAGTGTGCCAAAACTGGCAGCAACCAGAATTTCAACCTAGAAATCAAGAGTAGTGTTTATGTTGCTTAAGGCTTGGATAGTTACAATTTGTGTTTTCTTATGCTCAATTGTCTTGAATAACACAATTCAAGAGAGCTTAAGACTTATCTTGATTCACAAATCCAGCCACAACTCAGCACCACAACTCAATTTCTTCATAGGCATCATATAGGAAACTTAGAAAACAAAAAAAAAGGGTTCAACAACAAGACTACTTCTAGAAATTGATTTAGAACATGTTATGAACTAAATAACATGCATGAATTAGACTCAAAATTCAAATTATAGGCTAAGAATTGCAAGAATACATGAACAAATGTATCTAGAATTCAATCAACAAAATCAAACTTGAACATAAACTTAGAACATAATGTGACAATTATTATGACTAAACATGACTCTAAGACAACATGAATGAAGTGATTTACACTTAGATTTTTGTGTTTTCTTTTCTAATCAATATTTTGTAATAAAATTGAAATCTAAAGTTTTAGCACTAGAAGATTATGACTGAAAAATGATAGAACCTAAAATCAACACAAAAACATGATTCAAGAGTAGATCTATAAAATTTGAACCATAGAAATGCAAGAACAAGTGTAGATCTAAGATTTAATCGGTTTTTTTTTAATCTATTCTAAACAGCACCAAACCACAAGACAATGGAGGAGATATATGGAGAAGATGATGAAGAACAAGAAATTAAAGTGAATTGATCGAACAAAAAGATAGAGGAAGCAAAAGAGCATCACCTAGATGAAGATGCTCTGATACCACATGATGTAGCTCTATGTAAAGCTTGTAGGCCTCAGAACTTCTTAATCAATGGTGTCCTTTGCTTCTTGATGATCAATGACAGAAGAATGGAGAAGGAGGAAAGGTTATTAGAGACATCACTTCAAGGAGAAGATGAGTCACGAACATGCTTACCACCATTGGAAGCCATGGATAAGACCTTGAAGGTAGGAGAAGATGAGTGAAGGAAGAAGGTGATGTAGCTCCATGTGGAGCTTGTAGGCCTTGGATCTTCTTCATTAATGGAGTCCTTTTCTTCTTTAATATCAATGTAAGTGGAATGGAGAATAAAGAAAGGCGATTGGAGACGCCACTTCAAGGAGAAGATGAGTCAAGAACAAGCTTACCACCATAGGAGGCTATGGATAAGAGCTTGAAGGTTGGAGAGGATGAGTGGAGGGAGAGAGAAGGAGACACGAAATTTATGCCTCAAATGAGGTTTGAACTTTGAAGTGTAGTTCTCAAATGATCAAGGTTGAAAAAATGCACACACAATGCCTTCATTTATAGCCTAAGTGTCACATAAAATTGGAGGGAAATTTGAATTCTATTCCAATTTAACTTGAATTTGAATTTGTAGAGCCAAATTTGGAGCCAAAATTTCACTAATTATGATTAGTGAATTTTAGCTATGTTTCAGCCCACTAATCCAAGATCAAGTCCAAGATTCTCCACTAAGTGTGCTTAGGTGTCATGAGGCATGTAAAGCATGAAGGACATGCACAAAGTGTGACCATATGATGTGGCAATGGGGTGTAGCAAGCAAATGCTCACCTCCCCCTTAGGAAGGTCCAGAATTTAATTGGACTGGGCTTCTCTATATTCAATTAAATTTCTCTCCCAACACACACATCAAATAGTGCACTTAATGCATATGAAATTACAAAACTACCCCAAATACAAAAACTAGTCTAAGTGTCCTAAAATATAAGGGTTGAAAGATCCTTCATTACTAGGATACCCTCCCTACACTATGGAGCCCTAAATAGAAGGCCCAAAAATAATGAAACCCTAATCAAATATGTACAAAGATAAGTGGGCTCATACTTAGCCCATGAGCCCAAAATCTACCCTAAAGCTCATGAGAACCCTAGGGCCTTCTTATACATCTCTGGCCCAATTTTCTTGGAGTCTTCTATCTAATGCCCTTGGGTGGTAGGATTGTATCATTCCCTCCCCCTTCAAAAGGATTTGACCTCAAATCCAGAGGTTCTTTAAACTCTGGGCTTTTTCCCTCAATACCTGTAAAAAGAATAAAAACATTTATATTAGTGGTGTTTGGTATGTTGGAGTAGGGTAAGGTCTGAAAACCCCTTTCCTGGGCATCTTCCCATAAGGGAACATGGTTCCTCACCAACTCAATGAGTGGTGCTACAAGTATAGAAAAATATGGGACAAACCTTTTGTAAAAGTTTGTTTAGTCATGGAAGCCCCAAATTTTCCTTATACTTGGTGGAGTGGGCCACTCAGTAATGACCTTTATTCTCTTTGGATCCATGAGAACCCTTTGATCACTATTTAAAAAATGAAGGAAAGTAATGCAATAAAACATACCTTTTTCTACATTTTCATGTTGATTATTCCTACCAAAAAGTACGACAAACCTAAGGTATCCTATATCAGCACTTAAGTTTGTATTGAAACTAAAAATAAGAACAAACCTACCTAAAGAGTCCCTATGTACACAAATCATGAAGATGTTGGGTGCATGAGTGATTTTACAAAAGAGGGTTGCACCACTTAACACATTCATCATACCACCTATTTTAGGGATTTGGTGCCTAATAATACCTATTTGGGACACCAACAAAGCACAAGGATTTAAGCTCTTATGAACCAAACCCTTATCTAACAACTCCTTTACTTGTGGAATAACCTCAAGCCCAAGAGGTATGGCAGTGCTAAGGGATGTTTCCCTTGATACGAGAAGGTAGAAAGATTGTTTAAGAAGGAGTGCTCTTTTGATATCACCTTTTATTGCAAAATGATTTTCATTCTTAACAGTCTTCTTGGAGGAATCTTTTTCCTCGTTTTCCTTCCCCTTGGCCTTTAAAGACAAGGCCTTACTATCCTTCTTTTTCTTTTGATTTTCTAGTTTTTCTTCCTCATCCCTCTTATCTTTCATAGTTATTTGATCTTAGGCCACCTGTGAAGGTGTTTGAGGATGCAACTCAAATTTAGCGCCAAGATGGGTGAGGGTAATCTCATGAGTTAGGGCATTATAAATGATCTTCCTATCAAATTGCCATGGCCTTCCAAAAAGAATATGCCCTGCCTCCATGGGAACTATGTCACAATTAACTTCATCCTTATATGTCCCAATGGAGAAAGGTACCTTCACTTGTTGGTTAACTATCATTTCCCCTTGCTCATTGAGCCATTGAAGTTTATAAGCTTTTGGGTGGGGAATGATAGTGAGGTTCAACTTGGAAACTGATCTTGTGCTACAACAATTGCAACAAGATTCACTATCCACAATGAGAGAACAAGTTTTATCTAAAATTTTGTATCTTGTATGAAAGATGTTCTCTCTTTGGGATTGGGATAGATCACAAGATTGACCTCCAAGGAGCCCTCTAACCATTAGGAGGTTACCTTCTTCATGGAGGTAGACTTCCTCACTAGACTCTTCACCCCTTACTTCATCTTCACTTCCACTAGAGGAAAAGGAAGAAGTAGTCTCCTCTTGACTACTATAAATGTCTTCACCCCTCATAATCATGGTTTTCTTTGTGGGGAATTTGAGGCATTGTGACCTCTCCCAAGACACTTGAAGCATTTAATGTTGCTAGTCCTTTCTTGGGAACTAGTCTTAGGGGTGGATTTTGATGCAAGCTCCATTGGAGCTTGTAGGCCTAGGATCTTCTTCATCAATGGATTCCTTTGCTTCTTGGAAGATGAATGGCAGTGGAATGGAGAAAGGGAGAGAGAGAGGAGATGCCACTTCAAGGAGAAGATGAGTCTAGAAGAAGCTCACCACCATAGGAGGCCATGGATAAGAGCTTGGAGGAAGAAGGAGATGAATGAAGGGAGAGGGAGAGAAGAGCACGAAATTTTGTGCTCTAAATGAGCTTTGAAATCTGAAGTTTAATATTCAAATAATCAAAGCTTCCAAAAAAATGCACACACATGACCTCTATTTATAGCCCAAGTGTCACACAAAATTGGAGGGAAATTCAAATTTCACTTGAATTTGAAATTGAATTTGTGGAGCCAAACTTTGGAGCCAAAATTTCACTAATTATGATTAGTGAATTTTAGTTATGGTTCAGCCCACTAATCCAAGATCAATTCCAAGATTCTCCACTAAGTGTGCTTAGGTGTCATGAGGCATGAAAAGCATGAAGGACATGCACAAAGTGTGACTATATGATGTGGCAATGGGGTGTAGTAAGCAAATGCTCACCTCCCCCTCTAAAATTTAATTGGATTGGGCTTCTACCAATTCAATTAAATTTATTTCCAACCACACACATCAAATATCCACTTAGTGCATGTGAAATTACAAAACTACCCCTAATACAAAAACTAGTCTAGGTGCCCTAAAATACAAGGGCTGAAAAATCCTATATTTCTAGGGTACCCTACCTACATTATGGAGCCCTAAATACAAGGCCCAAAAATAATGAAACCTTAATCTAATATTTACAAAGATAAGTGGGCTCATACTTAGCCCATGGGCCCGAAATCTACCCTAAGGCTCATAAGAACCCTAGGGCCTTCTCTTGCATCTCTGGCCCAATCTACTTGGAGTTTTCTATCCAATGCCCTTGCGGGGTAGGATTGCATCAGTTTTCCCCATGGTCTTACCCTTATCTTCCATGGGTTTTGAAGGTACAGCCCAAAATTCCTTGGGTTTGGTCCTTCCTTGGATAAAAGTGAAAGCCATAAGATTTTGAAGAAGACTTTCTTTTAAGTTGTTGCTCCACTTTTATACAAAATTAGACTAGCTCATCTAGGTCCCTATATGGAAGGAGTTTAGCCTTGTCGCTCACTTCCATATTAAGCCCACTAAGGAACCTAGCTATGCTTGTTCTTTCCTCCTCCCTAAGTCCAGCTCTTAAAAGGAGCAGTTCCATTTGTTGTCTATATTCGTCAACACTCATACTCCCTTCTCTAAGCCTTTGGAGCTTGTCCATAAGCTCCCTTTCGTAGTGGAAGGGAATGTGCCTCTTCCTAAGGGCACTCTTAAGATCATTCCAATACTCTACTGGAGGATCCCCAATAATCTAACAAGGGAAGTCCACCAATAGAGGGCATACTCTTGAAAGCTAAGGGTAGCCAATGAAACTTTTCTCTCTTCGCTAATATGATGGCAAGCAAAGAGTTGTTCAACCTTCATTTCCCAATCTAAGTAGGCCTCAACATTATCTTTTCCATGGAAATTTAGGAGGCTAATGTTAACCTCTTGATGCCTTCTATCATTTTCTCTTCTTTGGGAATGATGTTTAGTATGTGAACTATGGCGCCCTCTATAATAGTCGCTATGACTCTTGCAAGAGTCATGACTACTATATGAGACATGTTTTTCTCTTTTCTTTTCTTTCATTATGTTTCTTCTTTCTTCCTCTATTATTTGTTCTCTGTTATCTTGATTTATTTCTACCCTCTCTTTTCCTTTTTCTTTTCTTTCTAGTTTTTATTTCTATAACTTGAGGGAACTCAACTCATCTAAGATTCTAGATAAAGGATCCTTATGACTAGTACCCTCACCATTAACACTAGATGAATGATGACTCATGTTGGTTCCTAAGTTGAGGTTCTTTGTTGTTGGGGGTTTGTAAAAGGTAAAAACTAGGGTTCAAAAGAACTCAAGATAAGCGTGATAAGCAAGAAGAAAGTATTATGTAATTATAAGATAAACAAGGTGTGACTAGTAAAGCAAATAAGAGCAAGAAATTAAAGTGCAAGCAATGTAACCTAGGCAGATCCAAGGAGTGCATGGATGACCATATTTAAGGTTCCCAACAAAACACTCACTATCCTAAGGGAAAATTGCCTAAAATTATTACACAAAAATGGAAGTTTGGTAACCTATTGCAGGCTCCCAACACACTTCCACTGAAAGGCATTTTTATTACAAAACTTGAACACAATGAAGGTAAGTAAATTGCCAATTACAAAATTACAAAATGGTCCTCAATTTTGGTGGTTGTTGTCTCTTTGGTGATTCACTCAATTTGGAGTGTTTCTTAGTCCAATAGCTTTTAAGGTGGTTGGCCCCTTTCTTCTTGACTTAAATTCTTCAAGGGATGACACTAATCCTCCTTTCCAATTCCCTTTATGGCAACTCACAAACAAGGAAACAAAGAGACAAGCAATAATCAAAGAACAAAAAAATTAAATGAAAGTTAAACCAATAGAGTTTTAACAAGACAAATTTTCAAGGATCATTCAACAATTAAAGCAATGAAAAGCACATAAAAGCAAGCTAGGACTCAAAGAGAAACCTAGAATGACTCTAGAGTAGAGTAGAAAACTAAAAAAAAAAGACTCAAGAAACCTCTAGTTTTGGCACTTGTTTTCACACTAACTTTCAATTGAAATATCATAACTAAGATTGGTATAAAATAGACACCAATTATAGAACAAATTTTGAGCCATACAACAAGCACACTTCCTTTTCACTTTTATATTTCTGGACACTAATTTTCCTGCCAAAGTGTATGATTTTTATTATTTTTTACATTTATCCAAATCACTTTGTTCTTTGTTTCGAATTTTTTTCCAGATGTCTACAAAATTCAGTAAAAATTTCAGCTCAAAATTCGTAGTGACCAATTCCCAGTAATATTTACAAGTTCGTATGTTCAAGCTTCCAGCACCAGCGATTTCAACCTAGAATTCAATAAACCAAAATCAAAATTCAACACAAACTTAAAACATAATGTGACAATTATTATGACTAAACATGACTCTAAGACAACATGGATTAAGTGATTTACACTTAGATTTTTGTGTTTTTTTTCTAATCAATATTTTGGAAGAAAATTTAGATCTAAAGGTTTATCACAAGAAGATTATAACTAAAAACTGATAGAACCTAAAATCAACAAAAAACATGACTCAAGAGCAAATCTATAAAATTTGAACCATAGAAATGCAAAAACAAGTGTAGATCTAAGATTTAATCGGTTTATTTTTTTAATCTACTCTAAACAGAACCAAAAAACAAGACAATGGAGGATGTACATGTAGAATAATATGAAGAACAAAGAATTAAAGTGAATTGACCGAACAAAAAGATAGAGGAAGCAAAAGAACATCACCTAGACGAAGATGCTCTTGATACCACATGATGTAGCTCCATGTGGAGCTTGTAGGCCTTGGATCTTCTTCATCAACGGAGAAGGAAGAAAAGTGATTGGAGATGCCACTTCAAGGAGAAGATGAGTCAAGAACAAGCTCACCACCATAGGAGGCCATGGATAAGAGCTTGAAGGTAGGAGAAGATTAGTGGAGGGAGAGAGAGAAAGACAAACAAAATTTATGCCTCAAATGAGGTATGAACTTTGAAGTTTGATTCTCAAATGATCAAAGTTGAAAAAATTCACACACAAGGCCTCCATTTATAGCCTAAGTGTCACATAAAATTGGAGGGAAATTTGAATTCTATTCAAATTTCACTTGAATTTGAATTTGAATTTGTGGAGCCAAATTTGGAGCCAAAATTTTACTAATTATGATGAGTGAATTTTAGCTATGGTTCAGCACACAAATCCAAGATCAAGTCCAAGATTCTCCACTAAGTGTGCTTAGGTGTCATGAGGCATGTAAAGCATGAAGGACATGCACAAAGTGTGACCATATGATGTGGCAATGGGGTGTAACAAGCAAATGCTCACGTCCCCTTAGGAAGGTCCAGAATTTAATTGGACTGGGCTTCTCCAAATTCAATTAAATTTATCTCCCAACACACACACATCAAATAGTGCACTTAATGCATATGAAATTACAAAACTACCCCTAATACAAAAAAACTAGTCCAGGTGCCCTAAAATACAAGGGCTGAAAGATCCTACATTACTAGGGTGCCCTCCCTACACTATGGAGATGCGAGTTTCTTTGGCAGCTAGATGTAGTTTGCCACTGGCTTTCGGTAATTGGAGGAGGATTTGCCACCATAGTTGACATCTCATTGCCACTCTGGAGTAGCTCGTCTTCATTGTTGTCGCTCGACATCGTTGCGATTTTGTGTGAAGGAAAAAAAAGAGTGGGTATGATTTTAGATCTGAGGGATAAATAGATTTGAAGGAGAAGACAAAAATGGAAATGAAAGGAAACTTTTTGAGTGAGGGGACAAAGAAAAGGTGTATGAGGAGAAAGGAAGACTAAAGGTCAAAATTAGGAGAAGGCCAAGGTGCGCGAGAATGACATTAATTTCAAAGACGGTTTTAAGAAAATCATCTTTGAATACTTGATTTTTTAGATGGTTTTAACAAAATTGTCTTTGAACACTTAATTTCTAAGACGGTTTTTATAAAACCGTCATCGTACATCTCTTGTTATTTATAAAATTGCAACTGCCTTATATATTAAGACAGTTTTGGGAATCATCTTAGAAAGTGTAATGTAAAAACTATTTTCTTGGTAGTGCATCTAATTATAGTGCCCACATTTAAATGTTTAGCTCAACCAAATCATTTGCAAAGTTCAAAATATGGAACAAGATTGTGATTACAAATCTAATCACATAGCAACTTGTCCTCTCATAAAGTGTTTAGCTCTTAAGCTCATGATTTAGCTTGGGTAAGTGTTTCACTCAATTCACATCTTAGAACACCATAGTTCAACTTTGACTTTCATCTCAAGTTAATCAATACATCAAAGACATGTAGAGATCACTAAGGACTTTATTGGCTTGTAACGAGGATTGACCAACAAAGAGTATTGGTTTTTCTAGATATTTCAAAGTAACTTAGAGGAAGGAAAGCATTAGTCTATTCATTTCATTTCATTCACTTCCTACCAATCCTTAGTACCTTTGATTTTCAATTTCATACATACTTTGCTTTGTCCTCAATTTTTTATTTTTTCTTTACTTGGCTTCTTTCTTGTTTTTCTTTATTTCTTTATTTTTTTGGTTTTTATATTTTTCCTTTTTCAATACTTTATAAGAGAGAATAAGGATAACACTTTCAACCTTTGTTCATGTGATAGCTTGTTGGTACCCTTTATGTTGTTCCCTTTGAGTGGTGCATTGCCACTCCAAACTTAAAACTTTTCCCAATTCCTAGACCTATGTTCTCTTATCCTTTAAGTCAAGGGTGATAGCTGATATATAAACATATAAATTTCAAGGTTAGGGAATTAGAAAAGAATACATCAATTAAGCTGAAAGTAAGGTGCAAGGGATAAACAATGTAGGGTAGGCTTTTTGGCTCTTGGCATAACATGCAAACATGGCCTTGATCATTTCATTGCATACAATTGCAATCAATCTACAAGTGATTTAGTCAAAGTCTACCGTGAGTGAAATAAGAGTGTCTCTCAATATATATTTGTATCATTATAAGGATCACTCATTCATCGGGCTAGGTCTACAAGTTGCTTTATTTGCTTTCAATTTTTCATGTCAAACTCATTACACATCTTAATCAAGCAAAATCAGTGGTTTTCACTTTTAGCATTTGAGTTCAACCACACAAAGAATGATTTAAGCACAAAAATTTGTTTTATTTTATGGTGAGTTTGCAAGAAAATGGGGATGCTTCTTAATCACTTATGTTTCCTTATCTTCCTAATAATAAACATATTCCTAAACTACCATACATATACTAAACAACTAAACTAATAAAGTGGAATTAACAAAAAGTAAAAAAGAGGGATAGAGAAGGCTTCACTTGTGGCTGAAGAGCCCTCAACATCTTCTCTTATTCATTGCAGCTTCGCCACCTCCCTGGACAGCGAGTATGTGGTCCTCTAAATGATCTAGCCATTAATAAGGCTACACATGATGAACAAAACTCAAAAAGGTAAGTTAATGCTATGTTACTGAGTGATAAATTTTTTTTGAACTCCAAACTTAAAGCTAAAAACTATCCTAAATGAATGTAATGTAAAATGTAAGAGTTAGAAAGTTGGGTTGCCTCCCAGTAAGTGCTTCTTTAATGTCACTAGCTTGACGCTTTGTATCACTTTAAGGATCTTAGAGCTTGATGACTATGGTGTGTTGTGGGACTTCTCCACCAAGGTAGATCTTTAATCTTTGATCATTAACCAACCAGTTGCGGTCTTTGGATTAGTCCTCTATCTCTATAACTCCATAAGGCTTAATGTCTTTGATATTAAAGGGACCACTCCATCTTAATTTTATTTTATCGAGAAATAAATTTAATCTTGAGCTGTAGAGCAATACTTGTTGTCCGGGCCTGAATTCTCTATGGGGGATCTTTTTTCGTGGTACCTCTTGGTTCTTTCTGTGTAGAGCTTGAATAATTTATATGCGTTGAGGCGCATCTCTTCAAGTTCTTGTAGTTGTATCTTCCTCTTCTCTTTGGATGTTGTAGAGTCAAAGTTGAGGAACTTCATGGCCCGATGAGCTTTTATTTCTAACTCCACTGGTAGGTGACATGCTTTTTTGTACACCTTTTGAAACAGGGAGAGGCCAATGGGTTCTTTGAAGGTTGTTCTATATGCCCATAGGCAATCATCAAGCTTTGAAGTCCAATCCTTACTTGAAGTAGATACGGTCTTTTCTAGTATCCTCTTGATCTCCCTATTTGAAACATCAGCTTGTCCATTTGTTTGCTGATGATAGAATGATGCTACTTTGTGTTGAACATCATAGTGTTAGAGGACCTTTGAGAGTTAAGCATTACAAAAGTCTGTACCTCCATCGCTAATCAAGAGTCTAGGCACTCCAAACCTAGCAAAGATGTTTCTTTTTAAGAACTTAATCACCATCTTTGTGTCATTGGTTGGACTAGCAATCGCTTCCACCCACTTTGAGACATAGTCCACCACTACCAAGATATATTCATTGCCACGCAAAGATGGTAAGGGATCAAAAAAATAAATTCCCCAATAATCAAAGACTTCTACCTCCTACATGCTTTGTAACAGCATTTCATGTCGTCTAGATATGTTGCCGGTTCATTGACAATTGTTGCATGATCATGCATGGTTATGAGCATCTTTGAAAAGTGTAGGCCAATAGAGTCCAGCTTGAAGGATCTTTGCAGTTGTTTTTTCTTCATTGAAGTGGCCTCCATATAGTGAGTTGTCACAATGCCAAAGTATGCTAGCTTGTTCTCACTTTGTTACACATCACCTTAACAAATTGCCAACACCAATACGAAAAAAATAAGGTCATCCCAAACATACCTGATGGCTTCCCAGAAGAACCATTTTCTCTCGTGGAATTGCATACCTTCCGGTGGTTGTCCCGTAGCCTTAAAGTTTTCCATGTCAATGAACCAAGGGTAGTCCTTGTCCTTGATGCTTAGTTCCATGAGTGTCTCATCTGGGAATTCTTCTTTAATCTTCTTTTCTTTCTTGGTGACTTTTTCATTGACCAGTCTCAATAGATGATCAGCTACTAGGTTGTCACACCCTTTTTTGTCTCAAATCTCTAGATTAAACTCTTACACTAGGTTGTCACAATTATATTTGATCCTACAAGATATGATCAAAACTTTTCAAGGGCATAAACCATTGCTAGCATCTCCTTCTCTGTTGTTGCATAATTGATTTGGGCTTCATTTAGTACTTTGTTGGCATAGTAGATAGCATGAAATCTTCCATTCCATTTTTGTCCTAATACTAATCTTATCGCATAGTCACTACCATCACACATTAATTCGAATTCTTGCCCCCAATTGCGAGCCACTATAATTGGTGCGATTACTAGTTTTTTTTTCAAGAGGTCGAAAGCTTGAAGGCATTCTTCACTGAAGTGGAGTGGGTTCTTTTTTACAAGTCAGTTACTGAGGGGTTTGGCAATCTTACAAAAATATTGTATGAACCTTCTATAGAAACCAAAAAGCTTCTTACTCCTTTCATGTCTCAAGGTGGTGGGAGCTTTTCAATTACTTCTATCTTGGCTTGATCTACTTTAATACCTCTTGTTGAAATTTTATGCCCAAGCACTATACCTTTGGTTACCATGAAGTGGAATTTTTGCCAATTAAGCACAAGGTTCTTTTCAATGCATCTTTCTAGGACTCTTTCCAAGTTGTTGAGGCATGACATGAATGAATCTCCAAATATAGGGAAATCATCCATAAATACCTCTATACATTTTTCTACCATGTAAAAAAAATGGCATTCATACACCTTTGGAATGTGGTTGGTGCATTGTAAAGTCCAAAAGAGATTCTCCAATAAGCAAAGACTCCAAATAAGCAAGTGAAGGTTATTTTCTCTTGATCCTTCAGATTAACAAGAATTTGATTATACCCCGAGTATCTATCTAGAAAGCAATAGAAAGCTTGACCGGCTAACCTCTCAAGCATTTGATCCATGAAGGGAAGAGGAAAGTGGTATTTTGTTGTTGCCTTGTTGAGGAGGCAGTAATCGATATACATTCTCCAACTGGTCATGGTCCTTACAGGAATTAGCTCATTCTTGTCATTCTTTATCACTATTATTCTACCCTTGTTGGGGACTACTTGCATGGGGATTACCCATGAACTTTCAAAAATGGCATATATCATTCCAGCTCCAAGAAGCTTCAGTACTTCTTTTCGAACTTCCTCTTTCATCACCAGGCTGAGTCTTCTTTGTGGTTGTGCTACTGGTTTGAAGTCCTCATCATTGTGCATGCAAATAAATGGACATATTCCTTTGAGGTTGAAGATTTGTCATCCTAAGGCTTGTCTGTGCTTCTTTAGTACCTCCACTAGTCTCTTTTCTTCCTCTTTGTGCAATGTGCTACTAATGATGGCTAGTTTCTCATCCTCGCCCTCTAAAAGGACATATTTAAGATGCAAAGGTAAGGGCTTTAATTCCACAATAGGTTTTTATTTAATCAAGGTTCTTGGATCCTCTATTTTATTTTCCAGCACTTCCTTTAAGGAATCTAGGTGCTGGATGCATTCCCCCAGCTCTTCATTATGCTCCGGTGTAAGGTTTTCCATGACATTGGTTAAAGCAAGCTCTAATCGTGTTGGTGTTATGATTTGTGGATTTTTCTCTTATATTACTTCATCAATTATATCCACCTTGAAGCAAGCTCCTTTATTGTTGGGGTGCTTCATAGCTTCATGCACATCAAATGTGATTTCCTCATCATCCACTCGTAAAGTTCATTTGTCCTCTACAACACTGATGACTACATTAGAAGTATTCATGAATGATCTTCCTATAATTAAAGGGACAACAACATCTTCTTTGATATCCATGATGACAAAGTCTATTGATATGGTGAACCTCCCAACTCGTACAAGCATGTTCTCCACTATTCCAAAAGGAAATTTAATGGAATGGTCCGCTAGTTGTATCTTCATGCGTGTTGGCTTCATCACTACCTTTCCAATTTTGTTTAGAAAAGATAATGGCATAGGTTGATGCTAGATCCAAGATCAAGGAATGCTCTTCCTACCGGTAGATTCCCTATTGATATAGGAATAGTAAAACTACCAGGATCACCTAGCTTCTTTGGATTCTCCAAGATGGCACTACAATCCTCTTAAAGAGTCACTATGCCATAGTCTTTCAAACTATTCTTCTTAGTTATGAGATCTTTTAAGATCTTTGAGTATTCCAGCATCATGTCTATGGCATTGGTGAAAAGAATAGTAACATCGAGTGGCTTAATCAAGTCTATAAACTTTCTATATAGTCGTTCTTTGTCTTGCTTTGTTGGTTTGTGAGGATACGACTTCTCACGTGTAATTGCTTGTTTACCCTCTCGTGTTAGTTGGCTATTTGTCTTAATTGGCTCTCGTGCTATTTCTTCAACTATCACATCCTTCTATTGTGTGTCTTCTTTCACTCTGTTGTCTACCTCCATGTCTTTTCTTACTAGCTCTTTATGATGCAATCCTCCCTAGGAAGGGACCAGTCACTAGAGCCATGAGCAAGAGGCTCCAAGAGGACTGGGCTAGAGCTGCTGAAGAAGGCCCTAGGGTTCTCATGAATCTCAGGGTAGATTTATTAGTCCATGGGCCAAGGTTGGGTCCAATTATCTTTGTACATATTAGATTAGGATGTCATTATATTTGGTCCTTGTATTTAGGGCTCCATAATGTAGGTAGGGTCCCCTAGAAATGTAGGATTTTTCATCCCTGGTATTTTAGGGCACCTAGATTGGTTTTTGTATTAGGGATAGTTTTTTAATTTCACAAGCACTAAGTGAATATTTGATGTGTGTGTTGGAAAATAAATTTAATTGAATTGGTAGAAGCCTAATCCAATTAAATTTTAGATGGGGAGGTGAACATTTTCTTACTACACCCCATTGCCACATCATATAGTCACACTTTGTTTTTGTCCTTCATGTTTTACGTGCCTCATGACACCTAAGCACACTTAGTGGAGAATCTTGGAATTGATCTTGGATTAGTGGGCTGAACCATAACTAAAATTCACTAATCATAATTAGTGAAATTTTGGCTCCAAAATTTGGCTCCACAAATTCAAATTCAAATTCAAGTGAAATTTGAATTGAAATTCAAATTTCCCTCTAATTTTGTGTGACACTTAGGCTATAAATAGAGGTCATGTGTGTGCATTTTTTTCAACTTTGATCATTTGAGAATTAAAATTCAAAGTTCAGACTTCTTTAGAGGCAGTAAATTTCGTGCTCTTCTCTTTCTCTCCCTTCATTCATCTTCTTCTACCTTCAAGCTCTTATCCATGGCTTCTAATGGTGGTGAGCTTCTTCTAGACTCATCTTCTACTTGAAGTGGCATCTCCATTCATCTTTCTCCTTCTCCATTCCACTGCAATCAGACCTCAAGAAGCAAAGGAATCCATTGATGAAGAAGATCCAAGGCCTACAAGCTCCACATAGAGCTACATCACTTTAGTTGCTAACCCGTTTCTTGTTGTTACGGTATTGCAGTCAACCTTGTTGGCAATTTCTTTTATTTGCACCACTAACTCCTTTACTTGATCTTTTAAAGAATTTATTACCTCCATGGTGTTCTCGAGGTTGGAGTAGAATGTGCTGCTAAGGTTGATTAAGGCTTCTTCAAATTTTGTAGCGCATTTTCTCATGAATTTGGCTTCCTTGGCTACTTTCTTCATATAGTAAAAGGTATGGTGGTTACCTCCACACTCTTCACATGAGAGAATCGATTTTTTTGGCAATATCAATGATTAAATTTTTTTACTATGCTTTTGGTTACATTCTCCATCATAGCCTCCATCATAGATTTCATTTGTGTTTGTTGTTTGAAGGATTCATCTTCAATGTCTTCTTTGTGAATGCCCTTTGGCGAGGTGCGGTTGCAATCATGGTCTCGTTCACTAACTGCTACATCTTCTATAATTTTCTTTACTTTGGTCGTGGTTCCATTGACATAGTATCCTCCTGCTAAAGCATTTATCATTCTTCTATATTCATTAGTGGTTCCTTTTATAAACATGGAGATTTGGGTGTAATCAGAGTAACTATGGCAAAGATAACTCCTAAGTAAAGCTTTATACCTCTCCCATGCATAGAAGAAAGACTCAGATGTCGTTTGTTGGAAGCTAGTTATCCTTTCCTTGATAGCTTTGATTTTTTATTCTAAAAAGAATTGTTTGAAGAACTCATCTTTGATTTGCTCCCATGAGGTTAGACTATGGTGTGGTTGAGAATTGAGTCATTCAAGTGCACTTCTTCCTAATGAAAAGGGAAAAAGTAGCATCTTGATGTGACTGTCTTTGATTCCGGGTATTCTTACTAATGTGCATATTTCATGGAATTGTGCAAGGTGGGTATGTGGTTCTTCAATGCTGGATCTTGTAAATTGAGTGTTATGGAGAGTATTAATGATCCCGCCAGAAAAAATTACTTGATGCTCTCCCATGTCCGGTGGAAGAATAGGTTCATTTATATCTATGCCTTGGCGAACTTCTAATTTAGCCATGGTTAGGTCTTCGGTCATTTTTATAATTATGTGCAATACTAAAGAAAGAAATATTTATTATTTATTTCTAAAGAAGGGGTAAGTGGTATTTTTGGATAATACAGGATCATAACTAAATAGAAAAATTATATAAAGAATAAAGTAATTAGCCTAAAAATTTTTTTATTATAATTTTTTATATATAATTAAAATGAGTAAGTAGAAATATTTTAGAAAAAAAATTAAGAGATAAGAGGTAATATTAAACTATTAAAAATAGACATTTTTTTTTTAAATCAGTAGGATAGGTTATAGATATATTTTTCAAGAATTTGAATGTTTGAAATGGAAAGAGAAAAATTTTGTTGAAAATTAAAAGATAAAAATAGGAAAATAAATCTAAAAACATAAAAATATAAACCTATACTAAAAACTGAAATATATAATTGTTTATTTTCAAAAAATTTATCAAAAAGGGAAACTAAAATTTAATGCTGAAAATTGAAAATAAAATAAAAACTAAAATATATTTGTCGAATTCTTTTTCGAAATTTAATTATCAAAAAGGAAAATAAAAGTAAGAAGAATTAAATGCTGAAATTTTAAAAGATATATTCCAAATATAAATCTATGATCTAATAAGAAAACCAAATTATATATTTATCTATATATATTTCAATATTTTAAGTTAAAAAGGAAATAAAATCAAATGCTGAAAATTTAAAAAGAAAATTTGAAAGGATAAATCAATTAAATCTATTAAGATAAAGAAAAAAGACAATATAAATAACAACCTAACCAATAAAATCTAGAAAGTTGATAATTTTCTAATAAATTTAAAGATAACTACCTAATCTACCAATATGATTCCCTAAAAGATAATATAAAATAAAATCTAAAAGATTTTAATTTGAATTTCAAACAAGTATTCTTCGGCAACGACGTCCAAAACTTGTTAACGTTTTAATTATGTTAGGATTTGCGTCAGCCAAATGTACTGAATTCCAATTGTAGTACTGAATCGAAGCTTAGGTTGTCTCCCAAGGGAATAGTGCAAGAGTGAATATTCATATTAAAACCTTTCGAATAAAGATATTTTTGCGTTTTTATAATTAAACTACATAAAACTAGAACTAAGCAAAATAGAAAATCAAAGATATATTTTTCTAGAGAGATTAATGTGTTGAAAATTTAATAACAGAAATTAAAAGAAAAGGTAAGAAGTTAATTGTTGACACGATAATAATTGTAGACGGAAACAATAAAGTTGAAATGCTAAGATTGTACTCGGAACCCCCCTATTTGCTGCAATTCCTTACACTTCTATGTTGTTGTATTGCTCATCCTCAATTCATTAATGTATTCTATCCCTGATCTCATTGGTGATAGACCCTAAATCACTTGCCTTGATTCCTAATCCCTTGGTGTCATACCCTAATTTCGTCCAGGGACTATCATTTGCTAATAGTTTGATTATTGCTATCCGAATTAAGCTGCTTGACACCTGGTGTTGCACAATACAAAAGGTTTTTCGATGTTTTGATCAAGGATGCAAAAATACCCAAAAGGGGGGGCAAATGGGTCATTTTAAGGGTTTTTCTGAACCCTGGCTCACCCAGGCTAGCCTCTGGCTCGCCTGGGCCACCAAATAACTTCATGGTGAAGTAACTAGCTCGCCTGGGTGAGCAAGGTTACTTCAGAGTGAAGAAACAGCTCGTCTGGGCGAGCTCCAGCTCACTTGGGCGAGCTGCCTTTGTCCCAAATGCCTTGTTTTTCTATAAATAGGTGTGAAGAGGAGCTGAGAGGGAAGTTCTGAGGTCCAGAGGTGAAGGATTGGGGAAAAAGAAGAGAAAAGAAGAAGGAAGAAGAGAAAAAGAAGCTAAATCATTGTCGAACCGCGACTACAATCGATTTCTACATCGTTCTTCGGTCATTCTTCGTTCGTTCTTCGAGCATTCTTCGTTCGTTCTTCATTCTTCATCCGGTTAGTGTTTGTCTTTAAGGATATGAATATGGTTTATGGACCCTTAGGGTTCCTCTTTATTGTTTTGTGCATCTTCATCTCCTTCTCCTATCATCGGTAATCACTTTTCTTTTGTAAAGTAAGTTTTAACCGATTATTACTGTTGAAAGTTATCTTTAAAAAAGGATTGAAGGTTAATATGCAAAAAACCAAAATAAAACCAACTCATAAACTTCTTCATTTCATCAAAAATCTTGAGATCGTTTCGAGGTCCAACGCCTTAATGATCATCTCCACTTTTTAAAGTTTAAAACATCATTTCAAGGTCCAGCGCCTTAAACGAGTTTTGTTCGTAATTAAAATCACCCTTTCAAAAATATAAAAATAATTTAACACACAAACTTTCAGACTTAAAGAACTACGTAGGTCTAAGTTCCTCATCGCACTTGAGGATACGTAGGAGCGAGGGCAATACCCTTGTCGACCCCAAAAAGTAAAAAACATAAAAAGGGAAAAGATAATAAACATAAAAACGGAAAATACATAATTTTGAAATCATGTTTTGCACACTCGATTAGAGGCTGGCGTCCCTTATGATAGACGCATGAGGTGTTAATACCTTCCCCGTGCGTAAACAACTCCCGAACCCTCATTTTCAAAATCCGCAGACCTTTTTTTTTTTTTTGGTTTTTCTAACGTTTTCCTCAAATAAATGTTGGTGGCGACTCCGCTCGTTTTCTCCCTTGGAGACAAACGCTTCAGCCCATTATTTTGGCCTTTTTCGCACCCCAACGAAGGGTAGGTTGTGATAGTTGGCAAACCAACACAAGCAATCAGCATTATTGTTTAGGAATTAACGAGGCTTAACCAATATTATTCTATCCCTAGAGATAACCCCAATTAAGTATCTGATTTAGTTTGGATTTCAACGAGACTCGTCAAAGTGCACATCAATCCCTAGAATCATCTATGAGGTGCATAGGCTCACAAAGCATTAAGTATAGAAGGCGAATAATGAACTCAAACAATATATTAATGTGAGAAAAATTACGTCAAATAAGGTTCAATCCTTCCTCTCCTAGCTAAGAAAGAAACTAGTCACTCATGAAATACAAGAAAAGAGAAGATAATAGGGTTTTTCAGTAAAGGGTGGTGTGTAGAGGTGTTTTTTGTTGTTGCTGCCTATGCCTTACTATTTATAGAATCACATGTGTTTAAAAGAGGCAAATAATCTTCTTAATTTACAAAATAATATAATTTATATAAGGAAATTATCTCTTCACCTAATATAATATGTTTTAATTGTTGCAATTATCTTCCAAGTGATTTTCTTCATTTATCTTTGAGCTATATCTCCATAGTTATCTTTGTTTTGAATTAATTTAGTTTCTAGACGCACTGCCTGGCACACTCTTTTTTTTTAGCTAGCTTGAGCGGCCCATACCTCGCTTGAGTGAGGCTACCTTGTTAAATTGCCCTATTTTTCTACAAAAAATTGCAATCATATTAAAAACTTCTAAAATCGTAATCCCTATCTAAAATATATTAAAAACTGAAAAAATGACAAATTTGATTCAAAACAAGACCTAAAGTATACTGAAGTATCGAATAAACATCTCAAATCGCATATGAAAATAAAATATATTTGACATTTATCATTGCCCTTATTTTATTTAACTCAGAGATGAAGAAGTCAACCAGGATCACATCACAATTGTCACAAGCATGCATCATTTGCTCATTTATCACATCACCAAGCATATAATTTCCCCCAAAATTGAGTAAGAGGGTGCCAAAGAATTTTTCATTAAGGCTCATAGGAAACTACGGGTTTTATTGCAACACAATCCCGAGTTCAAGAATAAAGCCTACAAACAGCCTTATCAATTCATCCACACAAGAAAATCATTCAAGGATATGCATGTCAAAATATAACCAAGTGCTTGACGACCTAAGTGGACCAAACAACACACACTGAAAGATCATGAAGCTCAATTCTCACCCTTTTGTATGTTCAAAGAAAACTACCAAACTACGTAATTTCTGCTAATGTTTATGAAATCCTTAAAAACACATCCATCATTCAATTGCAAGTCCAAACACACAGACATTTGTTTATGGGATCTTGAAAATGCACTTCTTGAATCAAACAGAACACATCATGAAATCAAAATAATCACACTCACATATAAAAAACAAAAGCACCATAGTAATTCAAGTTATGAGTTGTACAAGCCATGTGCAGTAAAACCCCCTCCTCACACTTAAACAATGCAGTGTCCCCAACGCATAAACACAAATAGATCAAAACAACACAATGGAATGGAAATAACAAACATGTAAAGCACTGAAAAGAAAATATAGAAAGTAGTAAAAGGAAGCAGGTAAAGGATACTATGAGTTCTAGGAACTTAGAATGTCCATAGGTTGCCTCCTGGGTAGCGCTTGTTTAACGTCCCGAGCCCAACAGATCATGAGGGATAAGTCGCCCTCTAAAATGCACAACAAAGTGCACTTGTGAAAATCCTCTCTCATTTTTAACCCTATGACCATTGATTTTGAATGTTGACCCATTTTATTTCCTTAGCTCCAACGTTCCATAGAGAAACACTTTCTCTACCACAAAAAGGCCATACCATTGGGACCGCAACTTCGCCATAAACAAGTGAAGACGTGAATTATAAATTAAAACCTTTTGTCCCTCATGGAATTCACGCTTCTGGATGTGTTGGTCATGCCATTTCTTGGTTCTTTCCTTGTACAACTTAGCATTCTCATAAGCATTGAATCGTAATTCATCCACCTCATTCAAATATTGCAACCTATTACTACCCGCAAGCTCAAAATCAAAATTTAGTAGCTTTAGATCCTACATGGCTCTGTGTTCAAGTTCAACAAGAGAGTGGAAATTCTTTCCAAAAGCCAACCTATAAGGCCGCATCCCAATGGGTGTCTTGAAGGTTGTCCTATAAGCCCAAAGTGAACCATCTAGTTTCACAAACCAATCTTTCCTAAAGGCACTAACAATTTTTTCCATAATTCTTTTCAGCTCTGTTTGAAATTTTGACTTGAACACTTGTGTGAGGGTGGTAAGGAGTAACAACCTTATGATAACACCATATATAGCCAAAAGGTAATCAAACACTTTATTGCAGAAAAGTGTTCCTCCATCACTTATGATTGCTCGAGGTGTACCAAATTGTGTAAGAATATTTTTTTTCAAAAATTTTGTTACACTTTGAGCATCATTAGTGGGTAGTGTTATTTCCTAAACGCACTTTGACATGTAGTCAATTACAACCAAAATGTATTTATTACAAGAGACTTAAGGAAAGGACCCATCAAGTCAATTACCTACACATCAAACATTTCAACCACAAGCATATTATTCTAAGGCATTTCAAGGCGCCCTGACAAGGCACCAGTGCATTGGCAGTTATCACATGACCTTACAAAAGCATGAGCATCCCTATGAAGGGTTGGCCAGTAATAACCACTTTGCAACACTTTATGGAAAGTCCTGGCAAAACCCAAGTGACTGCCAGCCTCAATACAATGACAATGCTTCAAGATAAAACTCACCTCCTCGTAAAGCACACATCGCCTTACCAAGTTGTCCCCATAGACCTTATAAAGGTAGGGGTCATCCCATAAGTATTTCCTAGCCTCAACCATTAGTCTATTCCTCTACTAGTAACCAAACTCAGGCGGAAACACCTTGCAAGCTAGGTAATTGACAATGTCAGCATACCAAGGTGTTCCAATCAAAGTAGCAACAATGAAGAGACGCTCATCAAGAAAGGTCTTTTGTATCACTCCATCATCAGCAAATTGCCTCACAAAGGGGTCAAGGCGAGATAAGTGGTCCACTACCAAATTTTCTAACCCTTTTTTATCTTTTATTTCTAGATCAAATTCCTGGAACAATTATATCCATCTTATCAGTCTTGGTTTTGCATCCTGTTTACTGAGCAAAAACTTGATGGCAGAATGGTCAGTAAAAATAACAATTTTAGACAAAAAAAATTAATGCCTAAATTTATTAAAAGCAAACACCAATGCTAGAAGTTCTTTTTCGGTTGTGGTATAATTTGTTTGGGCCTCATCCAATGTTTGGTTGGCATAATAAATGGTATGGAACACCTTGTCCCTGCTCTGGCCCAAAACTGCCCCCACTGAAGTGTTACTAGCTCAAAATGTAAAGACCAATCAGGGGCCACCATAACAGTGGCATTGACCAAGCACTTTTTTAGCAAGTTAAAAGCATACAAACATTTTTCAAGGAAGACAAAGTTAGCATCTTTTACCAAGAGGTCTCACATTGGTTTAGCAATAAAACTTCTCACTGCCTTGACATAGTTTGGTGGTGGCAATTTCGCAATCACCTCCACCTTGGCAGGATCAACCTCAATACCTTTAGAGGACACCTTGTGTCCAAGAACATGCACTTTTTCTCCATGAACTAACATTTTTCCCAATTCAAGACCAAGTTTGTCTCCTTACACCTTTTCAAAAAACCATTTAAATTTTTTAGACAAGAATCAAATGATGGCCCAAACATAGAAAAGTCATCCATGAAAATCTCAAGGCAATTCTCAAGCAAATTAGAAAAAATGGCCATCATGCATCTTTGAAAAGTAGATGGCGCACTACACAATCCAAATGGCATTCTCATATATGGATATGTCTCGTAAAGGCAAGTGAAAGTGGTTTTGTGCTTACCCTTTTCAGCCATAGGAATTTTCAAATAGCTAGAATATCCATGTAAACAATAGTAAAATGCATGTCAAGACAATTTCTCAAGCATTTGTTCAATAAAGGGAAGGGGAAAATGATCCTTTGGGTGGCTTCATTCAGTTTCCTGTAATCAATGCAAATCTCGCACCCAATAGTTTTCCTTACCGTAATGAGCTCTTTTCACTCATTCTCCATTACTGTGATACCCCCTTTTTAGGGACGTACTGCACTGGACTTAACCATTCACTATGAGAAATAAGATAGATGATGCCTGCATTTAGCAGCTTGATGACTTCACCTTTCAGAACTTCCATCATGTTAGGGTTAAGCCTCCTTTAGGGAAGCCTTCTAGGGTCATGCTCTTCTTCCATAAGAATCCGATGTGTGCAAAGTGCAGGGTCAAGGCCCTTGATGTTATGTATTGACCACCCAAAGGCTTTATTGTTGTCTCTCAAGACTCTCAACAAAATTCTCCTCTTTTATTTTATTTAAACCTGTAGCAATCACAACTAGCAAAGAAGCGTGAGGGTTAAGAAAAACATATTTTAAGTTGGACGAAGGAGGATTCAACTCCAAGGTAAAAGGTTCCTCAATTGAGGGATTTGGCTTTGAACCATTGCCCCTATCCAACTCTTCAAATTGTTGATTTCTGGCCAATCTGGCATCTTGTTGAGATTGGAGGAACATTAGTATTTCCTCTTCATCGTTACTCCACTCCCAGTCCAAGTCCTCCAAAGAGAGAAAATTTTGTAGGGGGTCCTTAATCCCCATATTTAGGAATGAAGCCTATACTAATTCTTTAGAAATGTCTATAGCCTGTATAAAATTACAAGAGGCAAAATAAACAGGCTTATTCACAAAACCATTCAAATTAAACATAACGTTTTCCTCACCCAACCCGAGGGTGAGTTTTCCTTGTCTAACTTCTATAATCATATTACATGTATTCAAAAATGGATGCCTCAGTATGATAAGGACGTCACCATCCTCTTCCGTATCAAGCACAACAAAGTCTATCAAAAATATGAACTTTTCCACCTTAGCAAGCACGTCCTCTACTATGCCCTTAAGATGACCAATAGACTTGTCAACAAGTTGTAAGGTGGCGTTTGTGGGTTGTGGTGGCCCCATGAAATTTTAAAAGAAAAAGCATAATAAAGCATCCAATTAATATTTGCCACCAAGTTGTACAAACATTTTTCTTTATTGTTTTGCATGGCAAGGTAAAACTGTCAGGATCCTTTAACTTTTGGGGGCAACTTTTTCAAAACAACGGTAGAGCACTCGTCAGTAAGTCCTATTGTCTCAAATTCTGCCAAATTTCTTTTTTTTTTTGGAAATTATTTCTTTAAAAAAATTTGCATATTTAGGCATTTAAGCAATAGCCTCAACAAAAGGAATGTTGATATGAATTATTTTAAACATTTCTAAAAATTTGGAAAATTGCTTATCTTACAAATCATTCCTTACCCTATAAGGGAAATGGATATTTACCTTAGGAGGTGTTAGTACCTCATTTTCCTTCTCCTTCTCAACAGCTGGGTTCTGCTTTGTAAGAACCTCTTCTCCACTCGAAACTATCTCATCCTTCTTCCATAGTTCCTCCTTAGCCTTTTTGCTCTTGGTAGTCACCACACTTACATCTTCCTTCTTGGGATTTATTTTTGTCTGATAAGGAATTGTGCCAGGAGCACTCTAAGATAGAAAGGCTTCCACAGAGGAGATTTGAGACTCCACGGCTTTCACTTGGACATCATTTTGGTTGATATACTGCATCAAAGAGTCTTGCAATGACAATCTCCTCTCTTCCTTTCTCGGTTACCCCCACTTGAGGAGTAAGATAGTCTAATAGGTTTTGCTCCACCTTCTTCTCCTTGTGTCAATGTTGTTCCTGGGATAAGGTCTTTCAATCTCAGGGTTGTACTCAGAAACAACAACCCTTAGAGATCGGGTTAGCATAAATTGTTAAACATGAGAAAGAAAAGATTAAACACAACATGCAACAAGTACGAAGAAAATAAATTAAAATAAAATTCAACAATTTTTTTTAATTTAAATACTATAAACAAGTAACACAAAAAATAAAAGGTATGAAAAATTATAAACAGTATAAAAAAAATTGTTTGGTTTTCACAAGAAATTATCTAGGAACTTTGCAACTAGTACCCGACAATGGTGCTAGAAACTTGTTGCGTAAAAATATGTTTGCAAAGGGCAAATGTACCTTACACAATAATTATAGTGGACCTAAATCTAGATATCGTACCCAAAAGACTAGTTATGTTCCCAAAATAATTAAATTTGTAATAAACCAAACAGTTTTGGATTTTTATCAAATTGAAAGTGGTTTGAGTTCAATTATTCTTTAGAGTAAATTATACTCGCACCCCCTATGTTTTTTTCAAATTGCACCCGATATCCCTCACTTTTTTACATTACTTTCACCCCTTTCTATTAACATTGTTAAAAAATGTCAATTGAAATATGTGAACAGACAAAATTGTCCTAACATCTTTGTTAAATACTCAATAACAAATTTTCAATTGACCCTATGAATGGACCTTTCTTAAGGCAATAACAATTTTTCCTTTAATAATTGACTCTTCATTGTTGCTAACACTTGAAGAAGATGCAACTTTTGATTAGGACATTATATCACACACCTAGCCATCAAAAATAAATATTTCAAAGAAAAAAGTTAAAACACAAATGCAGGAGCAAAACTCTAAAAATTGAAGCAAAAGACCATATTCAATCAATAAGCATTGCTAGGAACATGTCCAACAAAAATGCAACATTCAAATGACCCAACACGCACTAAAAAAATTGAACTAAACAAAAAGAAGAAAAGGGAAGGGTGTTAACACATGTGAACCAACAAGGTGGGTTCACATCCAACAAAAAGTTGGGTTCACATCTAATTAGAGAAATAAGAAAAAGAAGAAATAATGTTAAAATATTTTTAGGTTGAAAATGGTGACATGTCTTTTATGGAGTTAAGAGGAAGAAGATGAGGGTATTTTAGACATAAATTTTCATTAAAAGTCATTTGACCAACATGTGCATACTTTGTGTTAAATTATTAAACGGCGTCTAGGAGGGAGGGGGTCTGGGTGTAATGTAAGCTAAACAAATAAGGGGTTTTTTGTCGGGTGAAAAAAAAGGAGGCATATTCGGTACAATTTAGAAAAAAGACAAGAGGTGCCGGTGTAATTTGTTGTATTCTTTATGAAATAAGAATCAAAGAAGAAAAAATGGTGTGAAAACAATAGTTATATAGCAACCTAGGATTGTAACTCACATGCACCCATTTCCCCCAATTCTAATTCCAATAAAATTCTCAATTAGTTTCAATTTCTAGCCCTCTTAAAATCATAGTTAACAATTGGCCATAGTTAACCATACTATTCCCCCCAATTTAAATCCCAATTAATCATAGGTGAATTAATTTAAGGTGAATGATAAACTCAGAGAGGTTTACTAAATTGGTTTAATCCACTAGAAGTTCACACAATATGTTTAGTCATGCAAATTGTACAAACCCTATCACTTCAGGGTTCGAGTATTACATGTAGTTGATCATTGTCAGGCAATTAACTAAAATATAGAGTGACTGGTTCTAAAACTAGTAAAGCAATGAAGAGTTACAATCTACTAAATAACATCAACAATTTTATTAAGAATCAGAATCGGGTCGGGTATAAGGATACAATTACATCAAAATTTGGGGCTAGGAAGGATTAGCCACTCATAGTCATGAATAAGCAAACAACTCAATAAGAGACATAAATATTACATAGGAGAATAAAATTCATAGTAATTATCCCCAATGATGATCTACACGTCCCTCTACAACCAAAATCTTCCCACCTTGTGCCTAGTTCACTACTGCATACAATTTTCGTCCGGGTAAAATTTCCTTGTTGTGTACAATTTTTGTCAGTGTACAATTTTTGTGCACAAAACAATAGGATCCCCCAAGCGAAACCTAACTTCTCCATCTATTATGTTCTAAAAGTAACTCCCATCGTACAAAATTGCAACCGTGCAAAATAACCTCGTGCGTACAAAATTACCTCACACTTGAAAAATCAAATCACGTATGAAATTACCATGGTCGTAGTCTTCTCAGAAGTGTCTAAATAGATAAAAAAAAATTAATAATTTTCAACTCTTTTTCCATGAACCCTTTTAAACACCTATCTTAGACAAACTAATAACAAACATGAGTTCTGTCAATGAAAATGAGTCACAATGAATCAAATTGGCATGAAAAATCATTTAAAAATACCATAAAATCTTGTTTATCAATTGTATATCCGTCTGTAAGACGATTCAGAGTTAGTCATTGTGCAATCAAACAAGAAATCTACTTTGACTTGTATAAAACCAGCAGTGGCTTAGTAGGACAAAGAATATTGGGTTGTATCAAGCTTAGGGTAGAGCTTGAGTTGTAGAGCCAGAAGTGGTAACTATTAATACTTGTAACTTGCTAAAGTTAGTGGAACTTGGTGGTTTGCTAAGAACTGGACATAGTCTCAGTAGTAGAGATGAACCAATATAATTCTATGTGTCGTATGTGCTTTCTTTACCATTCTACTTTAAACTAACCTAGGGTTTGAATTTGATTTTGTTTTAGAAAACTCTATCTGTTTTGCAAAATCTGTTTTTATTGTCTAAAAGTGTTTTCTATTGAAATCTGTTATCTGCCTTACAAAGTTTCTCTTTAGACGATAACTTTGTTTTCTTCGAAAAAAGGATTTAAAATATTTCTAATATCACAATTCAATCCCTTGTTGTGATATTTACCTTTACAAAAAACATAATGATTGATTGTGTGATTTCTTTAACAATGTCCTAATTAGACTAATCCTTATAAAATTTTCTTAAATCCTACTATTGAATTGGATCAAAATTTCACTAGAAGGGGAGTTGAATAATGTCACTTGATTGACTATGGCTTTTTTTGCAAAAGAACACATAACTTTTAAAGTTTTTAAGATATATCAAAGTTTAGTTTTCCAGATGCCTTGTTAGGAGCAATTGATGCTTATCCTTCAATAATACTTTGTATTAAAATAGTTTTCTGATTAAGTCTTTACAAAGACACTAACGTATACTGGTTGAGAAGTTACTCAAAATATTGAAAAGCTACTCAAAATATCATACTCTTGCTTGTGTAATCTTCTTTATCTTTATAGTGAAGAGTAGAGGTTGCTTCTGAACTTTAAGAAAATAGTCTGGGAAAACTTCTTATGATTTTATATCAAAGATATAACATTGTAAAACTTGTTTACCAAGAAAAAGATATAAAAGCAACTAATCATTAGTAAGGAAGGATAAAGCACACACAAAATTTATATTGGTTCACCCACAACCTTAGGCTACGTCTAGTCCCTACACTTGTAGGATTATCCACTAACAATAACACCAACTACAATATTCTTTTTTCATGAAGCTTTCATAGGCTCCTAGACAAGTATTCTCCAAGCCTCTACAGGCTACCCCTATGTATTGTTTTTGAAAAGTCTCTCCATACTTCACCCAAGTATTCTTTCTAAAATCATCTTTAGGCTTCCTCCCTAGTATTCTTTATCCCTCTGTAGGTTCTATCCATGTATCCTTTCAAAAAAGTCTCTCCAAGCTTTGAACCTAATGCAACACCTACTACTTGACTCACACAACACCCTGTTATACTCACTCACACAACCTTTAGAAGCAATAATCACCTACCCATTTTCCTAAGGTTTTCTATCCTATATGGTTTTATTTTACGGATGGGTGCCTAATACACCTTTCAAGGAAAACTTATCACTAAGCTCCCCTTGAGAAGATGTTTATCGACTCTCTATGGCTAGATGGATTTGACTTTAAGATCCTAAATAGTCTAGGATAAGGAAGATTAGTATCAAAAGCTAATAATATGTATGTACAATTCGGCTTCTAATCTATACACTCGTTGTTCTATTTTCCTTACTAGCAAAGAACTTCAGCTACACTTGAGGATCCTTAAATAGATCCTTGAAGATGATTGTTGCTCTTTCTCTTTGAAGTACCTAAAACACACTAAATGGGGGGTTGAATAGTGTGATGGATAAAAACTTAGTTTTTGAAAAACTTTTAAAAGTTTTTCTCAAACAGATATCAATGGACGATGGGTTTTCTCCAAGAGGTTCGAAATCACATTGTGCTTAGAAAAATAGTTCACAAAACTTGGATATAGTAGTGTAAGAGTAAATTATAGAAAAAAAAAACTAGTTATATAGAAGCAGTAAAGAAAACACAAAATGTTTTATACTAATTCACCCCAACCCTTGGGCTACATCCAATTCTCCTTCAAACCTTGAAGGGTTCCAGTAAAGAAAACACAAATGTTTTATACTAATTCACCCCAACTCTTGGGCTGCGCCCAATTCTCCTTCAAACCTTGAAGGGTTCCACTAATCAATTCTTTGATTACAACCAAGTATTCTCTATGTCACTTCTGGCTACAGCCAATACTCTCTAGGCCACACTTGACACTTAATCTTCCCCTAAGATTAAGACCTAAGTATTCTTTGTCACTATGCCACTCCTGGCTTTCACTAACAATATATGTTTGATAGAAAATGTATTCTGATCACTCGAAGAGTGTTTACACAATAAGATTGAATACAATGAAACTTACTAACTTAGCAATGCTAAGATTCACTAAACTTGCTCAAGTTTCCTTCGTCCAATAAACTACCTGTGTTACAACACTTTGTTTGTTTTGTCTCAAATTATTCTTGTGTGATTTGAAAGACTTGAACATGAACATCTTCATGCTTTATATAGACTTCAGAGCTTCGATCTGTTGAGAGATCCTAACTAGCAATTGTCTGATAGCTTTGGTGCTTGACACAAGGTCGCTATTGTGAAGAGAGAATGGGGACCACAAACACTTTCTGCATCATTTCTTCAAAGAAGTACAATCTGCTAGTATTGTCCAGTGCTTAGAGTTGACTTTCAGCATACAAATTAAAAGAAACATTAACAGAATAAGAAAAAATGAATTAAGAATGTTAAGGCAAGACAATTTAAATCTTTCCATTTTTGCGTTGGGGCATGAGTTTCTTACTGAACATATGGAGGTTACTTTCTAATGATTTTTTTCAGTACTTGAGGATCAAGTAACTATTCCATTGCTTCTGTACTACGAGCCAAGTGCTAAAGCACTTGTCTTCTCAGGACTGGGCGCTAAAGAAGTATCATCCAATGATTAATACTTTGCCTATTGTCTAAAGCCTTTTTGTTCATGGTTTTCTGCCTGTATCTCACAAAGATATATGAACCTGTAGCTTAAGGATGAAAGGTTAATACATAAAATTTATACTTTTTAAGCATCAAAACCTTAGGGTTTAAATTGTTTGGTACAATCCAATGTGACTTGAATGCAGCCAAACTTAACAATCTCCCACTTTTTGATGATGACAAAGAGTATAAATTTTGATACCAAAAGGATAAGATTAGGGTCAAAGTATCAAAGTAATTTAGAATGTATTGTTGCATACCACTTACTCTTGGTTCGTGTATATGAAGAATATAACTTTGATATACACCAAACTTGTTGAACATTAGAACATAAGGAGATCTTTCAAAGACATAATTAGAACAAATATTGCATAAATAGGAGCATGTATATTATTAGAAAGAATGAGCAGATTATAGGAGGATAGATGAGACTCTTCTTGAGTTCATTATCTTATGCATGAGTTAGTGAATATGTATTATACATAGAATGTGCGCATGAAAATTTTAAAAACATGAAAAACACATGTATTTGACCACTAAAACATTGATTTAATTAAAAAGTAGATGAGTACAAGTGTGTTATAAATCAAAATTCCTATTCTACTTTCTCCCACCTTTGTCATTATCAAGAGACACGCGTTTGAAGAGAAAGGAAATGACTTAGGACATCATGGTCAACCCTTAGTGAACGGAGGTTGAGGGATAGTAGGTGGTGACTTTGGTGGTGAAGGTGAAGGCGTAGGCACAAGATATGTAGTGGTTGTAGATGGAGGAATAGTGGGTTGTGGCAGTGGAGGTGGTTGGACGGAGGGAGGCATCCTTTGTTGCATTAATAAGTTCATATTGAAAAGCACAAAGTCATTGAAAGACTTAAGGGATGACTCCAGAGTATTCTTTATCATCAAATTGGTTTCCAGGCATTCAACAAGGAACCTTCTCTCCATAGTTTCTTCCAGGTTGGCTTGTTGTAGATGCAATAGCTCTTGAAGGCGTTCCTCAAACACACTAGTTGGACCAATGACGGTCAAGGGGGTTATCTCACAAGGAGTACTGGAAGTGCTTATAGTTGTCAATGTATCTTCAAAGAGAGGTTGAGGTTGGGAGGTGACTTCAACCAGCGGAGATTCAATTGCATTGACCTATGGTCCAAGATGAGCATGTGGGTTGTTGAACAACTCTCCAGATTCGAGATTCTCCTACTTTTGTTTTGCCTCAGCCTCCTTTTGTATCTCCGTTAACTAATGGTTGAGTTTGTCCTATTTCCGTTGTAGTTTAGCAGCCATTCCTTGTCCTAGAACCCAAGGGTTCTAATCAAAAGAGAATGGATGCTCTTTAAGTGTAGGAAACCTTGCCCAAAATATTACTGTTGCTCTTCTCATAGAAGCCTCGGGGTACTTATGCAACTTAAATACAAATCAAAAGTGAAAAGGAGGAATATCATGGATGAGGCATTGATAGAACTCGTTATCCCCCTCTTGCATCAGGAAGCACATTTGCTAATCATTGAATCTATAAATCTTGGTTGGATGCAAGATCTTCACCATGCGCATATGATTGGAGGTGTCTTGTCATACTCTAAGGTGGATGCTAGACAAGAGTTTTCACACATGTCTTTAAAATAAAATAGCATAGCATCGTTTGGATCAAACTCAACATCCAGCTTTAAAGCAACAATTTTCTTAGCAACATCCCAAGTGACGTACCTACTCCAATTGTAAGGAATTGGATTCAAGGCAACCTAATCTTTGGGACTAGGGTGAGGCAGAGGTTTGTTGATAACTGTTGTGCATAGGTATATTTTATGATTAAGTCATATAAAAATTTTGCTCCTTTTTGCGTGAATAATTTGAATTTTAGCATCATCTAAGTTTTTGTCCAGTAGGTACTTAAAATAGTGAATTTATGCTATTTTGGTATTATATTTGATGCAAAAACACATAGTAAAGATTGGAAGAGAAGTTGAAGATCTGAAGATACTCGCTCAACACGTAGCACTCGCTCAGCGCACAAAAGTCACATGGAGAAGCCAGATATCATGTGAAGGTGCGCTTAGCGAGATTCACGTGCTAAGCGCGTGACCCCCGACTCACTCGCTAAGCGCAAAGATCATGCTTAGTGTGAGGATTCATAAATTTTAAGCTGACTTCATCTATAAATAGAGGAGGAAGCAAAGGAAAAAGACGCACCGAGACACAAAGCTCTATATTCAATATCCACAAAATTAGAGTCTCCCAAATAAGGGAAACCAACCTTTGGAAGCCATTCCTTCCCTCCATCTCCATCCCAATTGTTCTTCTTCTCTCCCCATCAACCCCTTGCATTTGTAAAGCCTCTCATGACAATGAGAGGCTAAACCCTTTTTGTTGGAAACTTAACAGCCAACTGCTCTTGATGTAATTTCTCTTCCTATCTGTCGCAACCTAGCCTTCGACGGGAGGGCAAAAGCAAAATAGATAAGCCAAAGTGTTCGTCTCCAAGGGAGAAAACAAGAGAAGTCGCCACCAATGTTTATTCGAGGAAAACGTTAGAAAAACCAAAAAGAGGTCTGCGAATATTGAAAAGAAGGGTTCAGGAGTTGTTTATGCATGGGGAAGGTATTAGCACTCCACACGTCCGTCACGAGGAACGATAGACTTTAATTGAGTTTGTGCAATGTGACTTCAGAATTATTTACTTTTCCCTTTTTATATTTTTTTATTTTTTTGGGGTCGACAAGGGTGGTTCCCTTGCTCCTACGTATCCTCAGGTGCGATGAGGAATTTAGACCTACATAGTTCTTTAAGTCTGAAAGCTTGTGTTGAGTTGGTTTTATGCTTTTGAAAGATTCATTTTAATTGCGAACAAAGAGTCATTTAAGGCGTTGGAACTTGAAACGATGTTTTAAATTTTGAAAAGCGTAGAGAATCGTTAAGGCGCTAGACCTTGGAATGATCTCAAGTGATATTTGAGGAAATGAAGTTAGTTATGAGTTGGTTTTATCTTGGTTTTGTTTATGAACTTTCAATCTTTTTAAAAACAATTTTACTGCACTAGTGATCGGTTAAGATTGAACTTTACAAAGAAAAAGAGATTTTCGATGATAGATGGAGAAGATGAATGTGCACATAATAACAAGGGGGACCCTAAGGGTACATAGATCACATCCAATGCCTAAAAATAAAACTAACCAACTGGTGTGAAGAACATCGAACAAGGAACGATGTAGGGAATGATCGTGGTCGCGATTCGGTAGCGCCTCAACTTCATTTCCTCTTCTTTCTCTCTTCTCTCAATTCTCTCCACTTATGAACCTTGGAACCCCTTATAACACCCCTAGGACCCCCATTTATAGGAAAAGGGTCACGTTGGGGCAGTTGAACTTAACCCCGAAGCAGTGAGCTCACCCAGGCGAGTTGGTTTCTTCACCATGAAGCTATTTGGTGGCCCAGGCGAGCCAGAGACTAGCCTGGGCGGGCTAGGGTCCAGGAAAACCAAGGAAAAGACCCTTTTGCCCCCCTTTTTTTTGGTATTTTTCGCATTCTTGATCAAAACACTGAATGATCATTTGTTTCGCACTGTAACTGGCGTTCAACACCGTAAGTCGACTAGCAAGGATCAAAAGATCAACGAACAAAATTAGGGTATGACAGTTGCCCGTCTTTACTTATCTTTTATTGGAAATAAAAGGGAAGTAAAGATAAGGACACTAATTTCGTTCGAGCGACCTTGCTATTCGACCGGGCAACTGGCGAAAACCAAGGAAGTGAAACCGAAAAAACAAGATGACATTGAAGTCTTATAAAACGTAATATAGAGGACATTGAAGTCCTGTAGAGCAGAAGAAATTTGAAGTTTTTTTTTTTTTCAAAGCATAGAAACAAAGGACGTTATGTCCTAAGAAGCACAAAGACAAGGACATTGAGTCCTATAAAAGACAGAAGATGTTGAAGTCTTATAAAGTGTAAGAGACAGAAGACATTGAAGTCTTGTAAAGCGTAAAAGATAGAAGACATTGAAGTCTTGTAAATGTAAATGAAGACATTGTAGTCTTTGAAAGCGTAAATGACTGAAGACATTGAAGTCTTTGAAATGTAAATGAAGACATTGTAATCTTTTGAAAGCATAAATGACTGATGATATTGAAGTCTTTGAAATGTAAATGAAGACATTGTAGTCTTTTGAAAGCGTAAACGACCGAAGACATTGAAGTCTTTGAAATGTAAATGCCAGAGGACTTTGAGTCCTATGAAAGCATAAAGACAGAGGACTTTGAGTCTTATGAAAGATAAAGGCGAGACTTTCAGTCCTATGAAAGATAAAGGCAAGGACTTTGAGTCCTATGAAAGATAAAGGTGAGGACTTTGAGTCCCATGAAATCATAAAGCAAAGGACGTTGAGTCCTATGAAACAAGCCAATAGGCACTAGTACCAAAGGGCTCAACCTTATGAGAAAGTAAGAGATTGACTCTTTAAGAGGGCCTCTCGTCCTAAACTTAAAAGATAGGACATTATATTTGGGAAATTGGTATATAAAGAGAAATCTACGCACTTATAGCCTAATATGAACATGATTTTTGGGATGCAGATGCATGCAACCTTCATCTTGAAATGCTAGTAATGAAAAAGGTTTTCAATCATGAAAATTGTGTAATGCTCATGACATTCTTTCCTACTTTTGTTATTTTGATTTTGATTTGATTTTTTTTCTTTTTTTTCTTTTTGTGGAAAACATAGATTGACTGTCTCTTTCTGAAAGACGTGATAACTCTTAAGACCTCATCCTATCTTTTTGCAAATCTCTTCGGGGACTCCCTCAAAGTATATGTTTCATTTTATTTAGTCCTTTCCTTTACAATTTTGGAGTGACTACAATGGACCCATTTGACATTTAATCAATCAATCGAAATATTGATCCTAGGTTTTTCCCCTTTCCCTTTTTTAAAATCTTCGATTATTTTGTACAACATGAAAACATAAGGCTTTGGGATCAATCGTGCGCCTCATTGAAGGATGGTAATGGATTGTCACACTTTGGTATGTGACCAAGTGAAACTTTCCTGATTTAAGATCGTAGAGTGATGCCAAGGGTTTGTCGATCCCGCTGAAACTTGATGACATGGGCTGATCTCGAAAGAATTTATACAACAAAAGCCACCCTTGGATTCAAAAGAATCCTAAGGAGTTTGCATAAGCGACTAACATCAAATGTACCCTACTATCACAATTGTCTTTGGGCATTTTCCACGAGCTCCTAGTCGAATGAGTTTTCTTCTCAAATGTGCAAGTGCAAAACCTCGAGGATTCTCTTTTTTTTATATATATATTTTTTGAACAATCAAAAGCGTGTATGGGTTTCATTCCAGAATCCCAACTTAAAAGCAAAATTAGTCATTCCTTGATCCACATGGGCTTTATTGGGCTTGTAACATGGTCAGGGGTAAGAGGGCTATGAAAGAAAGGATTAGATAGGCTCAAAGAGTTTTTAAGGGTTATATTGAGTAAGAACCTTGAGAGTCTTGCTTGTACTTTTGTTCCTTTCAACTCTTGGGTCGGGCTCTACTCCTTTTGTCTTATACATTAATTGCACTTTTGTGCCTTCCTTGTAAAATCGAGATATCTTTGGTCTCTTTTTTTCTTCACTCGCCTGTGGCGGATTTTATTTTCTTTTTCCTTTCATTGTTGCCCAACTTCATGCATGTGTTGTTTGCATTGCTCTTCCCACCGGTTTAGCGGTGGTTCCTACTCAAGGTTCCTATTTTGTTTTTGTTGTTTTTTTCGTGTTGTTTTTAGAAAACAAATATGCTTTGGCTCAGAGAGGGTAGCAAGGGATAAATTAGTGTTTGGGATGTTGAAACACAGCCATGTGTCATTTCAAAACTTGACTAGATACTTTTGTAGTTTGGATTTTGGGACCAATCCCCTAATAAACACGCTCTTGATTTTTTTCTTCTTTTTATGTTTTTATTACCATAATTTTTTCCTAGGCCGCCCTTCCGAGTTTTCAACCTACTAGGTGAGAACTTTTGATCTGCCCCTAGGTTCGCTTGAGGCTCATGCATGGTGTCTCTCATTGCCCTAGTGTAGGGCTCTGAGGTATCTATTGATGTCTTTTGTCATGACCTTGTAGCAAAGAAAAATGAAAGAAATTGTACAGGTTCTCAAAAATGAATTTTCAAGGACAAGAAATATTTAAAGGATTTCCAATTGACAGATTAAGTCGAATGACTCTTGTTCTTGCAACTCACTTTTCTCTCAAAAGACAACTTTTAAGAATGATAAAATGAGGTCACATGAATGTTTGTACGTCTTGTTTTTCATTTGAAACACACTCAATCGAACTTTTTATTTTACTTTACTCGTCGTTTACAGCACCCCCACCAAACGTGTAGAACGAGCAATTTGTGATTGAACAGACTTGGAGATCAACTCAAGAGCGCAAGTCACTTAAGCAAACAAACCAACGACATACATTCACAGTCTAGTGAATGTTAAATAAATACGCAAAGATTTAATTAAGAGAGAATGAGAGGCAAGGACATCCATATTATTAGCGTTGTGACTGTTGTTTATAGTAATGTCATAAACTTGAAAATCCTAATGAGTCATTGGAGAAATCTAACAACAACCTTTAAATTTTCCCATACATAGTGTCACTTGACAACGTCAGAATTCATAAGCGATTGTCCTCCTCGAATTTTAGCCAGACGGCTTCAATTAGACTTTGCATCTTATGTTTTAGGGTCATTCAATGCTCAATGGAATGCCCCTGAACTCCTCCATGATAAGCACATGTTGCATTCAAGTTGTATCCTCAGGAAAATGGAGGTTCAGGAACCTTTGCTGACATTATGGCTACCATTGTATTATTGAGTAGATATGGGAGTAAGTTCACATACGTCACCGGAATTGGGGTGAATTCTACATGCTTCTTTTCTGGAAAATTCCTTCCATAGTTGGGGTTTTGGTTCATGTTAAGGGTGGTGTTTGGTATCAGATGTGCAGCAGGCGGGTTTTGTGGCTGATTTAGGGGTGGCCTTTGTGGATGATTGGGTGTTCTTGGCTGATAAGGTGGTGGGTAATGAGAAGGGCTGATATTGGCTGAGTATTGATATTGTTGAGCTGGTGGGAAATTGGGCCATGTAGGAACGGTAGTCACAACATGGGTTCCTCCCTCCTTCTTATTCTCTCCATTTGCCCCATGCTTCCTATGCATCAAATCAGGATAATCAAATTTGCCTCTTCACAGACCCACTTTGATCCTTTCGCCAATGAACACTAAATCGACAAAGCTTGAAGGCATGTAACCCACCATCTTCTCATAGTAGAACACCGGTAACGTGACTACTATCATTGTTATCATCTCCCTCTCCATCATTGGGGGCGCTACTTGAGCCGCCAAATCCCTCCACCTTTGGGCATATTCTTTGAAAGATTCATGCTCCTTCTTACACATGTTCTGTAGTTGCATTCTATCAGGAGCCATATCATAATTGTATTGATACTGCCTAATGAAGGCAACCATTAGGTCCTTCCAAGAATGGACTCGAGAAGGTTCCAGATTAGTATACCAGGTGACAACTGCCCCAGTAAGACTTTCCTGGAAAAAATGCATCAATAATTTTTCATCTTTCACATATGCTCCCATTTTCCTGCAATACATCTTCAGGTGATTCTTGGGGCAAGTATTCCCCTTGTACTTATCGAAATCCGGCACCTTGAACTTTGGGGGAATAACGACGTCGGGCACTAGGCACAGTTCTGCCACGTCAGTAAAGGCATAACCTCCGCCTCCTTCAATAGCCCTTAGCCTCTCCTCTATATAATCAAATTTCTCCCTTTCCACCATAGCAGGAGGCAGTCTTTCCACCACAAAATGCAAGGTTGTGGTTGTGGGGGATACTAAGGGTCCCCCAAAGTGTTTGGCAAGGTTACGCCGCAAAATGCCTGCCCTTCTATGGCATATCCAAGGTGAGGCTAGAAGCCGGCTAGATTGTGGTCTCGGGGTGCTTCATGTGTCTCCCCCATAGGTTGAGAGACATTTGCATGATCAGATTAGGGTTGTTGGATCTAAATGGGTATGAATGCGGAGTTGTTGACATTCTCATTAGGAGTGTGTGCAACATTGGGTGGTGTATAGTTGGGAGGCAAGCTATATGGTGGGAAGGAATGCTTATTCTGAATTTGCACAAAATTGGGGCCGCTCGCACTTCCCAATGCTTTGCCTCCCTGACCTACCATATCTAAGGCTGGATGATTTACTTGATTGAAGCCAGGTGGGTAGTCAGGTCCACTTTTGTGGCAGTACTTGCAGCAACAACTGTAGCTGTATTGACCTCCATCATCCTTCTCATACCCATCATGGCTTCCATCATTGCGGTCATTTGCCCTTTCATGGCCTCTATGTCAGCCTTCATCTGCTCTTGCACCTCCTCTATTTCACTCATTACTCTAGCTCTAGCATGAGTTCGGTAAGGGCGCCGAAAAGCACATTCTTTCCTTTTGATTACAATGATTACAAGGAAAGAATGCAATGAGCAATGCAAATGTGAAAAAAAAAAGCATGGATGTATGTGAATGATGCTTTGTTGAAGTATTGCAAATTTTATGCAGGACATTCAGTAGAACATAGGGTCAAATCAACATTGTTCATTACATCCTGTCAGGGTCAAAGTGCAACTAGAAATGAAACATCAACAGTCTCAAATTTTTGTAAATTATTTAGCTCAATCATGTGTTGGCAGTAGCTAAAGAAGCTATGTAAAACTCGATCCATCTTTTGCCCCAACTTTTGCATGCTGGTTACTTCCATATTTGACCTTGACTTGATGAATACCTTTTCTTAAAAGCACGTGCTTGGTTCGACCCCATAATCCAAGGAATAGAAATTTTGATTGCCAATACTTCGACAACCTATCATAGAGATGAATGATTATGGCATACTTATGCTATGCATGACACATGTAATTATGAGATCGATATGAGTGAACATAACATGCGAATTTTGAAAATGTACATAATTGGCAGAACAAAAGCATGCTAAATGAATATGTATGATAATGCAATGACTTATGCAAATGCAATGCATGAATATGATAAATGATAAATGCAGGAATGATATGTCCATTACGATGCCACAAAGAGATGCATGATGTGATCAAGGAACAAGCCAAAGTAAGTTTGCTATGTGCCCCCTAATTTAGGAACCTAATGGAAAGGATCCCAAAGTCTACTTCTAGTGATAACTCCCAAGGGTACTTTCATGTAACTTCACTGTCTTCTAAAGATATCATCCTCTTAGATAATAACATTGTGGCGGTAGGGACTACCAGTGACAATGCTTCACCAAAAGAGGAAAACTCTAGGTGAGGCTTCACTGTTATCAAGTGAGTTGGAGACCTAGCATGACCACAGATCGACCTCCACTCCCTATGGCTCATACAGACCCGGGTATAGGGCCTAATATCTCAATGTGTGTGCAAAGGTGTAGTGTTGGATCGAGTGGCCTCAGAATAATTAACAAAGGGGGGTTGAATTAATTATTCCTAAACCTTTACTAATTAAAAAATTACTCTTGTAAGGCTTTTACTTATGTTGTTAAGAGAATGAGGAGTAGAAGAGAAACTTAACAGAAAGTAAAAGCGGAAATTAAATGCACAGCGGAAAGTAAAAGAGTAGGGAAGAAGGAAACAAACACACAAGAGTTTTTATACTGATTCGGCAACAACCCGTGCCTACATCCAGTCCCCAAGCGACCTGCGGTCCTTGAGATTTCTTTCAACCTTGTAAAAATCCCTTTACAAGCAAAGATCCACAAGAGATGTACCCTCCCTTGTTCTCTTTGAACCTAGTGGATGTACCCTCCACTAGAACTGATCCACAAGAGATGTTCCCTCTCTTGTTCTTAGTCAAACCCAAGTAGATGTACCCTCTACTTGTACCACAAAGGATGTACCCTCCAATGTGTTAAGACAAAGATCTCAGGCTATTAAACCTTTGATACTTTGTGAATGGGGATACAAAAGAATTCTCAGGCGGTTAGTCCTTTGAACACTTTTCTATTAGGGAAAGGGAAGAATCAAAAGAATTCTCAGACTGTGTCATTTTGAATTCTTTGACAAGGGAGAAGGGAGACACAAAAGAATTCAGGCGGTTAGTCCTTTGTTCTTTTGGAAAAGGGAGAAGAGAGACACAAAAAGAATTCAGGCAATTAGTCCTTGGCGAATTCTTTTTGGCAAAGGGAGAAGAGAATGAAAAGATGAATAGCACAAGTTTTCAAGGTTTGGAAAACCATAAAACTTTAGAAAGCTTTTGGTACAAAGAAGAAGAATAAGAAGAAGTTCAAAGAGATTTAAGGCTTGTAAAGGATTGTAAGAGATTGATTGGAAAAGTATTCAAGATTGAATGAATTGAATTTAAAATGCAAAACAAAGTCTTGCTTTTATAGACTCTTCATGTCTGGTCAAGAAGACCATTTAGAAGAGTTATAACTTTCAGAAAAACTTAAAACCAATTTGAAAAAGTCAAAAACTTTTTTGAAGAGTTACATCTTTTGATTTATCAAAAACAGTCACTGGTAATCGATTACCAAAAAAGTGTAATTGATTACACAAAACTTTTATGTGAAAAGATGTGACTCTTCACATTTGAATTTGAATTTCATCGTTCAAAGGCACTGGTAATCGATTACCAAAACACTGTAATCGATTACAGCTTTTTGAAAATAATTGAAACGTTGTAAATTCAATTTGAAAACTTTTTCAAAACAATTTTGCTACTGGTAATCGATTACAACAATCTGGTAATCGATTACCAGAGAGTAAAAAATATTTGGTAAAGGGTTTTGTCAAAAACTCATGTGCTATTCAAAGTTTTGAAAAACTTTTTATTACTTATCTTGATTGAGTCTTCTCTTCATTCTTGAATCTTGAGTCTTGAATCTTGATCTTGATTATTGAGATCTTGAACCTTGAATCTTGATTCTTGTCTTTAGACTTTCTTCTTGAGTCTTGAATTCTTCTTGATTCTTTTCTTGAACTCTTGAATTGTTCTTGATTCACTTGAGTTGTTCTTTGATTGATCTTTGATTCACTTGAGTTGTTCTTCAATTGATCTTTGAGCTTTTTGTCATCACCTTTGTCATCATCTTTTGTTATCATCATTGTTATCATCAAAACACCTTTGAATCACCTTTGATTCACCATGAAGCTTTGCTTCTACAATCTCCCCTTTTTTGATGATGACAAATTCTGAAATCAAGAAACACACACACACTTTTTCTTAGTCGATCACTCACATAAATTCTCCCCCTTTGTTTTTGAATTTATGCTTATCTTTTAAAAGTAAGTTGATTACTCATGTGAATTCTTGATTTAATCTCATTTCTCTCCCCCTTTGGCATCAACAAAAAGCCAAAGTGCATAATAAATTTGAAATAATCAATCATAACCAAACATTCATATAACATACATTGAGAACCTAACAACCAAACCATGAAGCAACAATCATAAATAAATTATATATAAAAACCATATAGTCAAATAACATACTTAATATTTGTTCAAACATACCATGCAAATAGGGAAATAGTAAATTGTTCAAATACCATAATAATATAGCCAAAATACAAGGCTGAAAATCAAAGTACTAATATTAAAATATAATTCTAAGATGATGGTGGCGGCAGTGGTGGAAGATCAAAGCTTGACCGGATGAGAGATACATCTTCTTCAACCTTTGTCATTCTTGACTCCATTTCATTGAAGCGCATATCCACTTGCAATTCCAAAGTATCAAACCTCTCACCAACAAAGGTTTGAAAACCATCAAACCTTTATCTTCGAAAGAAGAGATGAATCTTCTCCTTCATGTCCTTCTTCACCAATATTTCTAGCACCCTTCTTCACCCAAGAGCCATCATGCTCCTTTATATAACCAAAGGATGCTATGACTGAAGCGCCTATAAGGAATGATCTCTTGATTGGAACATAAGTTTCCGAATCAAGAGGGATGTTTAAGTGTCGAAGGAAAAGGGTAACAAGATGAGGATAAGGAAATGGGGCATTCAATCGCAATGCCTTATGCATGCGATATCTAACAAGGTGTGCCCAATCAATTTGTAAACCTTTATGAAAGGCCCACATGACAATGAGATCTTCTTCAAAAACCTGAGCAAGGTTGGAAGATCTAGGGAGTAAGATGCGAACAATAAGGTAATGGAGGATGCGGCTCTCAAAAGCCAATGAACCAGCAAGAAGTCTTCCGGTCATATTCGCTTGGTTGGTGCAAACCAACCGGCGGGCATCATGCACAGAGAAATCGAAGGAATAGAAATTTTGATTGCCAATACTTCGACAACCTATCATAAAGATGAATGATTATGGCATACTCATGCTATGCATGACACATGTAATTATGAGATCGATATGAGTGAACATAACATGTGAATTTTGAAAATGTACATAATTGGCAGAACAAAAGCATGTTAAATGAAGATGTATGATGATGCAATGACTTATGCAAATGCAATGCATGAATATGATAAATGATAAATGCAGGAATGATATGTCCATTACGATGCCACAAAGAGATGCATGATGTGATCAAGGAACAAGCCAAAGTAAGTTTGCTATGTGCCCCCTAATTTAGGAACCTAATGGAAAGGATCCCAAAGTCTACTTCTAGTGATAACTCCCAAAGGTACTTTCATGTAACTTCACTGTCTTCTAAAGATATCATCCTCTTAGATAATAACATTGTGGCGGTAGGGACTACCAGTGACAATGCTTCACCAAAAGAGGATAACTCTAGGTGAGGCTTCACTGTTATCAAGTGAGTTGGAGACCTAGCATGACCACAGATCGACCTCCACTCCCTATGGCTCATACAGACCCGGGTATAGGGCCTAATATCTCAATGTGTGTGCAAAGGTGTAGGTGCCATGTGTGCATGGAGCAACAAATATTTCTAACTACCAATGTAATAGATAGACAAACACACACCAAACACAATAACATAGCAAAAGTTATACACAAATATGGACAAAACAAAAGATAAAAGAGAAAATGGAACATGAATGAAGAAGTCATGATAAACATTGCACACTTATCGAATAGCTTAACTCTCTAACAAGTCCCCAGTGGAGTCGCCATCTGTCACAACCTACCCTTCGACGAGAGGGCAAAAGCAAAATAGATAAGCCAAAGTGTTCGTCTCCAAGGGAGAAAACGAGTGGAGTCGCCACCAACATTTATTGGAGGAAAACATTAGAAAAACCAAAAAGAGGTCTGCGAATATTGAAAAGAAGGGTTCCAGAGTTGTTTATGCATGGGGAAGGTATTAGCACCCCACATGCCTGTCACGAGGGACGGCAGCCTTTAATCGAGTGTGTGCAACGTGACTTCAGAATTATTTACTTTTCCCTTTTTATATTCTTTTATTTTTTGGGGGTCAACAAGGGTGTTGCCCTTGCTCCTATGTATCCTCAGGTGCGATGAGGAATTCAAACCTGCGTAGTTCCTTAAGACTAAAAGCTTGTGTGTTGAGTTGGTTTATGCTTTTAAAAGATTCATTTTAATTCCGAACAAAGAGTCGTTTAAGGCGTTGGACCTTGGAATGATCTCAAGTGATATTTGATTAAATGAAGTTAGTTATGAGTTGGTTTTATCTTGGTTTTATCTTGGTTTTGTTTATGAACTTTCAATCTTTTTAAAGACAATTTTACTGCACTAGTGATCGGTTAAGATTGAACTTTACAAAGAAAAAGAGATTTCCGATGATAGATGGAGAAGATGAATGTGCACATAATAACAAGGGGGACTCCTAAGGGTACATAGATCACTCCTAAGGGTACATAGATCACAAGGATGTTTGTGTATGATTATGGTCATTTGATTTTTGTATTAATTTCTTTTATAATAAACTCACCCTTGCAATTTTTGTATTGTGTGCTTGATACTTGTGATGATCACAAACCTTCGTTCGTCAGAGTACACGGACAATAGTAGAGTAAATGAAGTGAGATTCTTTTGTTGAGCTGCCAAGCCAACGTGATGTTCGCACTCTGGGATACTACTTGTTTGTGTGAATGCAAAATCTACCGGTAAGTGCATCGGGTCATCAAGTAAATAATTAAAACGGTGTGAACCGAGTATCGAACTCAGGGAACTTGTTCATTTGGTAAAGGTTTGTTCTATAAGCAGGCATTTGCAAATACAAATCATGATTGTGAATGAAAGTAAAAGTATGTTCTATTCTAATTACAAAGCAATAAATGTGAGCAAGTAAGTGTGAAAATAGATATCTAAAGGCGTTGGGTCCTCTTACTGAGCAAATTGATGCAATTAAGGATGTTTCTCTAATTAAAGATGTTTTTGTGATCTATGTTGAAGGCTCAAGTACTAAACACCGATGTCTCGTGAGTTTAGTCTAATTCTAATTAAACTTTGTTCGCAGATGTCTCTTTTCGAACTTAGCTTAATTGAACAGCTTTATGATCACAGCATAACAAAAACTAAATTACCGCACTCTGTGATGTAAGCTCCATTGGAGCTTGTAGGCCTAGGATCTTCTTCATCAATAGATTCCTTTGCTTCTTGGAAGATAAATGGAAGCGGAATGGAGAAGGAAGAGAGAGAGGAGACGCCACTTCAAGGAGAAGATGAGTCTAGAAGAAGCTCACCACCATAGGAGGCCATGGATAAGAGCTTGGAGGAAGAAGGAGATGAATGAAGGGAGATGGAGAGAAGAGCACGAAATTTTGTGCTCTAAAAGAGCTCTGAAATCTAAAGTTAATATTCAAATGATCAAAGTTGAAACAAATGCACACACATGACCTCTATTTATAGGCTAAGTGTCACACAAAATTGGAGGGAAATTTGAATTTCAATTCAAATTTCACTTGAATTTGAAATTGAATTTGTGGAGCCAAACTTTGTAGCCAAAATTTCACTAATTATGATTAGTGAATTTTAGTTATGGTTCAGCCCACTAATCCAAGATCAATTCCAAGATTCTCCACTAAGTGTGCTTAGGTGTCATGAGGCATGTAAAGTATGAAGGACATGCACAAAGTGTGACTATATGATGTGGCAATGGGGTGTAGTAAGCAAATGCTCACCTCCCCCTCTAAAATTTAATTAGATTGGGCTTCTACCAATTCAATTAAATTTATTTCCAACCACACACATCAAATATTCACTTAGTTCATGTGAAATTACAAAACTACCCCTAATACAAAAACTAGTCTAAGTGCCCTAAAATACAAGGGCTGAAAAATCCTATATTTCTAGGGTACCCTACCTATAATATGGAGCCCTAAATACAAGGATCAAATATAATGACATCCTAGTCTAATATGTACAAAGAGAATTGGACCCAAACTTGGCCCATGGGCTCAGAAATCTACCCTGAGGTTCATCAGAACCCTAGGGCCTTCTTCAGCAGCTCTAACCCAATCCTCTTGGAGCCTCTTGCTCATGGCTCTAGTGACTGGTCCCTTCCTAGGGAGGATTTCATCACTCTGTGTCCGGACATACGGTAACCTAATCCTGCTCTATCAAGTTCTAAGGAGACAATACATCTTTCAATGCTAAAGCCCTTAATAGTACACACATATGGGTGATCAAGCCACAAGCATGCAATAATAAAGTACTGATAGAAATAATGAACACATAAAACAACCTTAATTAGATAGGGAAAGAGTTTACATTAATTACTCAGCAAGAATCCCCAACTGAGGATTTAGCCTTCCATAGCAAGGAAGCTCCTTTTATAATGAAGAAGAGGAATTAAGAGAAATTGCTTGCTTACAAAGGAGTGGGGATGTCTCCTCCACCTCTAGGAATCTTGCAATCACTCAAAAACTCACAAATCTTCCTAAAAGATCAAAAATTGGTTTCTTTGCTTTGTTCTTTACCTTTGTGTATTTCATTCTTCAAGCTCTTACGGCTATTCAGCGCTCTCTCTCTCTCTCTCTCTCTCTCTCTCTTTTCTGCTATTCCAGGCTTAAAAAGGGCTCACTGACCTCGACGTCGCGCTTAGCCCGAGTAAGTGAATTTTCGCTCAGCGCCAAACTCGCGCTAAGCCTGAAAGGTGACAAACGACTCACTGAGTGAGCTGATGATGCGCTGAGCGCGTGCCTGCGTGATAGATTCCCTTCTAGATTCCTCCTATCCGCTAAGCGCGTTGATGCCTCGCTTAGCGGATGACACTCGCTAAGCGCATTTAGCTCGCTTAGCGAGACATCAACTTTAGCACTTCTTCAAAATAACTCCTTTTTGCCTGAAATTTGAGAGAAATTGACATTAATTCCATACACAAGGCTTCTACTTAGCACAGATAAAAACAAAGCAAAATTTATTTATAATCCTACAAAAAGAACCATAAATTGGGGAAAATATATACATTTTGTAAAAGTTTTCTATACACAAGTTAGTCGTATAAGACGACTAACAAACTCCCCCAAATTTACAGTTTTACTTGTCCTCAAGCAAAGAAAGAACAACTCACTTGTCCTCAAGTAACAAAATCACAGTGGTTATTCACAAGGTGTTTGCTCCAAAGAATTCAATCACATGAAATGAATGGCATACAATGCTTCAATCACATCTTCTCACAAGACATGCAGCTTTTCAAAGATGTGAACATGATTATTAAGGAACACAACTGAAATAAGCTAGTAAGAGCAAAAGATATCAAGGAAGGATCATTAACCAAGGTCACACAGCTACTGTTTCACTCAAACACAAGTGTTTAGGCTTATTCAACAATCAACAACTAACACAAGTCTTAATCTTTGCAATTCATCTCATGCCATATAGTCAAGAACACACAAATTGAATCTGAAGGACTTTACTAGGCTTGTAACGAGGCTGGGCTGCAATCAATTCATGGTTTTTCTAGGATGCAAAAGCTTAGGTTCTAAGAGAGCATTCATACATAGATCAACCTTTTTATTTTTATTCCAACTCTATTACTTGCCTTTCCGCACTTAGCTTTTCTTTTTCTTAAATAGCAGCACACACACTTCTATTTTATACTTACAGTTTTTTTTTTAAATACTTGCTACTTATTAGATGACTGTGTGTGTTGCTCTTTTCTTACCATTACAAGCTTTCACCCCATAATTACCCCAAATTTGGGCAAATTTTCTTTGAACCAAAATTTTCTTTTATGAATGATGCTCTCCTACAACCTAAGACAAGGTAGAAGGAGATAAATTCTACAGGCTCAAGGTTCAATCAAACAATCATACTTTCAGCTCAAAATAGGTGCAAGGGATAAATCAATCATGCACAAGGTAAGCTTTTTAGCTAAGTGGCTATCTTCAATCAAAACATGGCCTTCATCATCTTCAATTTCACGCATTCATTCCATACTCAGAGATTCATGCAAAAATCATTACTCAATGTTAGTCGTTCTCTCACAATTAAAGATCACACTCTCACCTGGTTGTGGCTAATGAGTACCTTCACAATCAAACTGTCAAACTGACTAACATTTTCAGTCATGATCCTAATCCATGTTCTTTCTCTTCTAATCATTGCACACTCATTCAAAACATATGATTTACGCATTCCAATTCACTCAAATCACGCAATCGATCACTTCAAACCAATCAGCAAACACTGAATTTCAAAACCAAGCATCAAACCACTGGATAATATAAGTGCATTGTTCAATCAAGCTCTATACAAGCTATCAACCAAAATAAAAACTATAAACTAAAATTTAAAGACTGAAACATAAACATAAATCTAAATTATAAAATGTACTAAAGACGAGATAATATTAAAACTATTCGAAAAGCAGGGAAATAAAAATCCTGATCCTACCAATGATCCTATGCAGAGTCCTATGGTGGTGGTGGGCCCTGATCCATGGCCTCCTCGTTCAAGTCCAGTGCAGGAGTGCCTACTGGAGATGCCTGTTGAGTACCCTCTACGGTCACTGGATCATCCTCAAAAATAAATGGCTCAGGTGGAGTAGGAGTGGCTTCAGAAAAGACATCCTCCTAGTCTGGCTGAGGTTCCTAGACTGCGGAGGCCTCACCCCCTCCCAAAGGAGAAGGCTGGACTCCTGACCAGGCAACCTTCTGCAGAAACTCCTCCACACTCATAACTGGTCGCTGTTGGACCACATCCTGCAAGCTCTGCATAATCAAGAGCTGGCCCTGGTGTAGGCTCTGCCACATAGACATGAAAGGCTCTGATCTCTGAGCGGAGGAACCTGGAAGAATTGGGGCTACTGGAGCTGAAGGGAGAACAAAAGTAGAGGGAGCAGGGGCAACTGAAGGAAATGGGGCCTCAGATCTTCTAGCCCTGGATTTTTGGGTCCTTGGAAAAGTGATTGAAGGGTCATCCAGGTTCCAGGAATTCTTCTTAATATAAGCCAAATTAATGGCTGGACTGAGTGACTCATAAGTGAGAGAATCTAAGGTGAATCCTCGGGCCTTGCACAAGGCAGTGATGAGGGCTAGAAATCCAAGCCTCGAGGAGTTGGACTGAGCAATGAGCGAGATCTGTCTGAATATAAGTGCTCCTATGATCATGTCCATCTTCATTACTAGCCCACAAACTAACCTAGCCCTGTCAAGATTAAGATCAGAGGTATGTGAAGTCGGGGCTAGGTTAGAATAAGATAAAACACTCCAGGTCTGCACCAAAGTTGAAAGATCCTTCCTCAAGAGCTTCCACGGCAAGCCCTCGGTGTTAAGAACAAATTCCCTTCCAAGGATACACAGCCAGGCTACCAGCTCTTGAGGATCTGGCCTCAACCTGCAAAACCTAGAGTAAGAAGGTAAGCTATCCCCTTGCTCTAAGACCACTGGAGTCTTCAAGAAGGTGTTGAGGGAGTTCGCATTGAACTTAATTAGGTACCCTCGAACCCTAACTTGGTTTGGTTCTTTGTCCTCAGGGACATATAGGTTTGCATAGAATTCTTTAACAATTACCACATCAATGCTTCCTTCAGAAAAAATAGTGAGCTCCCTGTGCCAATTCCTCCTCTCGACTTCTCTTCTGAAGTCATCAAACTCATTAATGTATAGCTTCACATTCCTCTCCGAAAGAATGTTCCGGCCGAGGATGTTATCTGCATAACGGTCCCAAGCATCCCTTGAAACAAATCTGGATGAGTCATAACTGGCCTGGGACAATGTAGTTGTGGCTTTTCTCTTACGGGAAGCCATCTGCAAAACAAAAGAATCAAAACACAAGATTAGACAAGAAATTATTCAATTTGAAAAGCAGAAAATAAAACTGAAAATCAGTCTGGGCGCTTAGCACAAGAGACTCACTTAGTGCGCCTTAGGAAAAACTACTCATGTGCTAAGCACGATAGCCATGCGCTTAGCGAGTGAACACAGATCCAATTTTTTCTGCAGAATTGGCTTAGCGAGCAGGCTCGCTAAGCCCAATTCCATAAATTTTCAAAGCAGAAAAGGATTTGCACTTAGTGCGACTAGTCTACTGAGCAGCACTGGCTTAGCGAGCAGGCTCACTAAGCACAATTCCAACAAATAGAAAAATAGAGAGATAATTGCGCTTAGCGTGAGAGGGCAAGCTTAGCATAAAATTTATTTACAATCCTACAAAAAGAACCATAAATTGGGGAAAATATATACATTTTGTAAAAGTTTTCTATACACAAGTTAGTCGTATAAGATGACTAACAATGATGTTGGGATTATTTTGAGAGAGAGTTGTGTTTTGTTAATCAACTCTTCTGTAGCTGGTTCTATAATTCTTTTTGAATTGAGGATATAAATAAAACAATTAATTATGTGTATAAACTAATTTACTTTCCGCTATGTGAATGATGTGTACTGAGTTAATATATATATATATATATATATATATATATATATATATATATATATATTCGTTTAAGTAATTGTGTGTTGTTTGGTGAATTTATATCGCAAAAAAATTACTCTCATTTTTCATAAGCAAATTAACGGATTTTTCATTTAAAAATTGAAATTTACGCAATTTAGAGTGGTGATATCGTAGCGATGAGGCGGGTCATTACACAATCTACAGTGGATGAAGGTTGCTGCTTCTTGGATGCTACCCTTCTGGACACATAGGCCATTGCACCTGTTGTGTTAGGAGCAAAGAGAGTGGGAGGTGGACGCTGGTAAGTAGAAGCAACCTTGGACGAAGAAGTGTCCATTTTCTTCTTAGTTTTCTTTTGAACTTGAGAAGTGGTTGCGTTTGCATCCATTCCTTCATCTTGCTCAGTAGCTTTCTCCCAAATTGCATCCAGCTGGTCATCTGGCCCAATGTTAAGTCCAACTACTTATGAAGTTCAAAAAGAATGGAATCATCCACCTGGGGAGTCTGTTGGTAGGATCCATCATCTACCAATCTCATATTTGAAATATTCTCTTGGCTAAAGGCTTTCTGCATTAGTATAAACACCCCGTCAAAGTAGATTTTTTCTTGTACATCCACGAGTGTCTCATACAAGAACTTCCTTATGACTCCATGAGCCTGAAAAACCTTTGCTAGGACAACGTTGTGGTAGATGTTCTTCCCTATGCTCTTATTCTTCATCACTTTAGTTCCAAAGCAGTTAAAGAGAATTTGGGGCAAGTCAAAGGATGTACCCTCCATGAGATGACATAAAATGAGTTTATGGGCATTTGACAGGAAGTCCTTCGATCCTTGTTTGTGAATAATGGCCTTGTTTAAAATCTATTGGAAAATCTTCACCTTGCTCAATAGGGTTCCATATTTCCTTGGAATCTTCGCCCAGTTCCTCACAAGGAGTGCCCCCAATGTAGTCTTCTAGTTCATTTCCCCTGTTATTCATGAACTTGGTTCCACGACGCTCGCAGCCTATGCCTTGAGCAATCGCCTTAGCAGTCAACTTCACTATTATGCCAAGAACCTTTCCAGCGAAGTATCCTCCAAGAACTTCATTCATATATATATATCGCATCCCATTAGTTAAAACGTAATTTTCTTTGAAGAAAAATCAGCATGCAATAGGGATAGACAGATATCCTCATAGCTAGGTTCCCTGACCCTAGCTATGGTGTTAAAATGGTAAATTTTATAATAAACTCCCCTCACCTATTGTGGGCTACCCCGCAGGTTCCTCGTCGCGTCACTTGAAGATTCCTTTTTGTCCTTTCTCATTGATTCCACGCAAGCCTCTACCATGCCAAAACGAAGGAGACTTAGTATGGATTTCAGAAAACAAAGCTAGTAATAGTGCTCTGGGTCAAACACCCACATCACTACATGAAAGAGCTGAGAGCATTTCGGGTTTTACAAAGGAACATCATTTGGAAATTCCGACCACGCCAATATGACCGGGGTTCAGTGTAGGTTACGAAAATAACATGCATTTCATGAAAGGATAACGTTTACAAAGTCTCTTTCTCTAAGGTTTTTCAAAGGAAGCATAAGACATGCAATGGCGGTTCCAAAGTCAGAAAAGATGCAAAGACAAGATGAAACTAACAAGAAACAAGCATAGAACCATGGTTACCTCGAAAGAAAACGAAAGGTCAGATTAGGGTTTCGTTCTCTACCGAAACTGCAAGCCAAGTTGGAAGATTCAGCTTCGGTTGAAGGGTTCCTCTCGGTGTGGGGTTTCAATGGAGAACAATGATGGTTTGTAGTGGCTAATGGTGGTTGTGGGTGATGGAGAAAGTGCTTGGAACGTTAGAAATGGCTTTGGAAGAAAGAAAGGAGAAGAAATGGCGTTTTTCCTAAGCTACACGAAAGCAAAGGCTGAAATGCTTAAATAAGAAATGCTCTCGAGAACGGAAGCTTCGAGCACACTCTAGACATCTTCTCAAAGATCCCAACGGTCAGATCGTTTCAAAACTGCGGACCAAATTTCGAGAAGATCCAACGGTTAACAAAGGCTGGGCAGTGTTTTTACCGAGGCAGCTTCATGTAGCTTCCTCAAGAAGCTTCATTAAGAGGCTTCTTCAAGAAGCTTCCCCGTGGCTTCTTTGAGAAGCTTTCTCAAGAGGCTTCTTTGAGAAGCTAGATCCTTATTTACCCACACTCTTCTATTAACTAAATTAACCTCCTTGAAAATAATTACGAATAAAAATAACACAACAAATAATCAAATATCAAACATAATTACTAATAATATATATATATATATATCAGGGTGCTACACCATCTATGTACTTTGGTTCGATCTCGAAAAGTAAAGTTCTATGCTTGAAAGAGTTCCTTGTTAGGAGTTTGTCCTTAGGATCACCAATGACCTGGGACTCTGGATGATCTTTCTGTAGCAATCATCCAATTGGTTCTCTGACTTCTTTAGGTTGATAATCCGCTGGTGAGTTGGACGCATATTGGTCTTGACTGGACCTAGCAGCAGATTTCATGATATTTTCTATTTTCATCTCAGCAAAAGACCCATCCAGCTCTAACATTGTAGTGTCAGGCTTATTGTCATTAAGTCTTACATGAATGGCCTCTTCCACTGTCAAGGTTCTTGAGTTATACACTCTATATGCCTTGGATTATTCAAAGTATATAAGTAAGATTCCAAAATCACATTTGGAATCAAAATTTCCAAGGTTATCCTTGGTGTTTAACATGAAACACTAACATCCAAATGGGTGGATGTAAGAGATGTTGGGCTTATGTCCCTTTCACAACTCATATAGAGTCTTTTTTAATATTGGCTTTATATAAATTCTATTATGTAAATAACGGGCAATATTTACTGCTTTAGCCCAGAAATGTTTAGGAGTTTAGTGATCGTTAAGCATGGTCATAGCCATTTCTTAAAGAGATCTATTTTTCCTCTCAACGATTTCATTTTGTTATGGTGTTCTTGGAGTGGAAAAATTATGGTGAATACCATTTTCTTCACAAAATTTTTCCAAAAGATCATTTTCAAACGCTCCCTTGTGATTACTTTTGATTGAATAGATACAAATGCCTTTTTCATTTTGAATCTTTTTAAAAAATTTATAAAAAGGTATCAAAAGACTCATCCTTATGGGTTAGGAACCTGGCCCATGCCCATCTTGTATAATCGTCCACTATGACTAGTCCATATCTATGTTTAGGAAGGGATTCAGTTCTGGTTGGTCCAAACAAGTCAAGGTGTGGAAGCTCTAAAGGCCTCAAAGTGGAAACAACATTTTTCTCTTTAAAAGAACTTTTTACTTGTTTACCTTTTTGGCAAACTTCACAAAGAGAATCATCTTGATATGATAGCTTTGGAAGTCCACTTACGAGGCTATACTTTTGAAGCTTTGAGATTAACCATAAGCTAGCATGACCAAGTTTCTTATGTCATACCTAGTGATGCTCTTTGGCTGAAAGTAAGCATGACACCTTTTGAGTGGATACAGACCTTACCTACACTAGCTATCAGACCTTTCTGATTCCCTCCAAAAGTGACCACCCCACCAGACATAAAGCATGACACCTTTTGAGTGGATACAGACCTTACCTACACCAGCTATCAGAACTTTCTTATTCCCTCCAAAAGTGACCACCCCACCAAACATAAGGCTTAAGGATCGAAACATAGACTTTTTTCCTATCATGTGTTGTGAGCATCCATTGTCCAGGTACCATGACTGATGTTTCTTTCTTGCTATTAAGGAGGTTTACAAAAGGAATTATCTTGCTCTTAGATACCCAAATCTTTTTGGGTCCTTTTTCCTTGTTAGCTTATGGATGCTGGTAAGCACTAGACGGACCCTTTGATGGGTTACCCTTTATAGGGAGGTCATTGCACTTATGAGTTTCATGACCCACTTTTCCACAAAAGTAACAAACAGTGACTTCTTCACTATGTACAATCTTTTTGCCTTTGAAACCATGGCCAAATTTGTCTTTGGGGTTTCTTTGCACCTTAATAACTTTTTAAAGGGCTTCATGACCACCAAAAAAATTGCCTAGTTTATTTCTCAAGGTTTCTATCTCCTCATAGAGTTTTACAATCTCAGAAGGTAGTTCCTTAAAGACTTCATGTCCGTTAAGCTTATAGTTCAAATCAGAAGACATTTTTTTGTAATGTTGACATTCCGTCTAGAGATCTGAGTTCTTCTTTTTCATCTTATCAAGTTCATCATTAGAAAAGGGGCATTCTTTTTTAACTAAGAGTTTTTGTTTAAGCATTTCCTTGCACCCTTCTTTTGAATCTTTAAGAGCTGTGATTAAGGATTTCACCCTTTCTTCCAAGTCTTGAAAATCCTTAAGAAACTTTTTGCATCCACTAGATACCTTTTCGTCCAGTAGTGCCTTGACGTCCTCACAAACAGAGGCATCTTATACATTACTAAGAGAAGTGGTTTCCAAGACAAACTCAACTAAATGAACTTGATGAGGTTTCTTGAGATCCTCATGCTCTCTTTCAAGATGTTGAAACGTTTGTTTAATTTTCTATAAGCTTTAGACATGTGAGTAGAGGCAGATAAAAGTTGATAGTATCCTTTAATTAAGTATTCTCTAGATTCGAATATTACCTCTTCACCATCAAAGTTGACAATGTCATCAGGCTAAGAGTCCTCATCATCTGAACTTGTGTCCAGTGTTGTTCTACTTTATCGGTGGACGCATCAGCCATCAGACACAGGTTGGCTTCTTCCTTAGTGTCCTCATCAGACGATGAATTGTCCAGATCCTCCCAAGTGCTCCAGAGGCTCTTCTTTTGGGACTTGAAGAATTTCTTCTTCTACTACTTTGGCTTTTTAAGGTCATTCATGCAATCCTACCCCCCCCCCCCCCCCCAAAGGGATTGGAAAAAAAAATTTAAAAAAATTGGGCCCGAAATTGAAATAAAAGAATAAATAAGAGGGGATTGGTGGATCGGAAAGCTCGGGCAGGAGTAGGACATTCCATAAAAATCTTTCTGATCCGCTAGCCGTCACTCGTTGCCCTATTCTGTCAAGCAGCTTCACTCCTCTCAATCCTATTTTTTCATCGACAGGAAGGGTGAATTCTAAGGTCCTTATTCCGGGTGGTAAGCGGAAGAAGATGGAGAAAGAATGGGCACAGCCCCACGCCCGCGTTTCGACCCGAAATGAATGGAAATGAAACAGAATCTGTGTCA